>NW_020709772.1:4071-7211 GCF_002925995.2 Terrapene triunguis
TTTTTTATGTGTTTTTTTTTTTTTAGTCATCCCTGCCGGGGCCCCGTCGAAACTGTTCGAATCGGGCCCCGCACTTCCTAAAGCCGGCTCTGCATTCCACACTTCTCGGGAGCGTTTAGAAGAGAGAGAGCTTTGTAGGATTTCTAGGTTAGAAATTAATTGCGCCAGAATATATTGGCGGTGATAATTAAGGAGACCTAGTAGCTGCTGAAGCTTTCGTTTATTTTTTGGAGGGGCTTCTGTCCAAGGGTCTAATACGCTGGCTGGGGCTTGTGTGTGAGTGGTGGGAGTGAAATGGAGTCCCAAGAATGAGAATTGCTGGCTGGGCTGCAGGTGGCTCTTTGTTTTGTTAATTTGCCACCCATCTGCTTCTAATGCATCTATTATCATTTGGGTGGTACTTTGAACTGCTTGTGGATTGGGCCCACAAATGACAATATCATCTACATAGGCTAACACGGACACATCCTGTAGGGGTTTTACCTTTTGTAATGTGATATTGAGATGGGACGATGCAAGTGCAGGTGAATTACAGAACCCCTGTGGGCAGACTTTCCATTTATATTGGACGCCCTTAAAAGCAAAATGTAAGATTCCTTGTGTGTCCTGGAGTGGGATTTGGTAAAACATATCTTTTAAATCAAGAGTACATGCCCACTGATTACTTGCATCGCTTAGTTGCCGCTGTATTTCTGGAATGGTGACAGAGCTGGAAAATGCGATAGGCTTTACACGGCTGTTAGCTTGTCTATAATCAATGACAAGGCGATATTTAGAGGGATCGCCGGGCTTGGAAATACCCCAACCTGCAGACAGAAAGGTGGATGCAGTAACCCTTTCTATCTTTTTCTCTTCTAGAAGCTGAGTGAGCAAAGCTTCAATAAGGGGAAGCCCTTCAGATTTTGTGGGGATAGGGGAAAATTTCCATGGCTGGGAGTTAACTACTTCGGGGGTATAGGGGGAATGATCGCCTACGGTTATAGGGAGGGCTTGCAGAATTTGATTATGCAGTTTAAATTTTTTAATATCTGAGACACCTAGCAGATTTTTTGATCCTAACAAGGCTTTTATTTTTCTTACGTATTTTTCGTGGGCAATTTTAAACCAAACCACGGGTTTTTCTTGTACTGCATTGAGGCCTTGAACAAACATAAAGGAGCCAGTAGGACAGTGGGGAACGTTGGGCTCAATAATGCTAACTTGAGCTCCAGTGTCTAATAAAAAGGAGGTGGGGGTGTCACCGTTAACTAACAGGGTGGCGTATGGGCGTTCATCGGTGGGATCTTTAATTTGGGCTGGGCAGCATCCGGCCCCTATTCGTTTTTTGACCTAACATAGTCCTCCCAATTTTTCCAGCCTAGCTGTTCAGCTATATTTTGCTGCTCTTGGTCTGACATTTTACGCAGGGCTTCTTTGGGGATTCCTTTGTTAAGAAGGAAGCCAAATTGTGCCCGTTCAGCTTTAGTTCGCTCAGGATATTTTTGGGGATTAAACTGACTCTTTGGAGGGTCTTTTGGTGGCGAATCAACTGGGAGGACAACAGGCGGGGGCGGCAGTGACAACTTAATTTTACTAACTACTTCAAATAATGTTAAGATGGATCTGCGAACAGCCGCATGCAAGTGCAGCATGGCACCGGTGTCGGCTCCAGGGGCAGCTTCTAATGCTAAATCAACTGCCTCTGCTGAGACAGGAATTTGGGTGGGATTAGTAACATGTATAAAGGGTGTGGCCACCAATTGCTGTTGAACAGTTAAATTAAGTGGGTTTTGTAGTGGATCCCACAGGGCTATGGAAGCTCCTGCGATTGCCCATATTAAATCGTGTGGAGTAACTAAGGCTCCCGGGGGGATATACAATCCTTTAAAACTGCCTTGCATTGCTAAAATGGCAGCTGCTGGGGTGGTAAGTGGCCAAATGCGATTATTTAATAAAGCATGACCCGGGAAGCCTCGTGCCCAATTGGCCGTTTTGGCTAAGATGCCAGCCTCCTCACGGTCCACCCATTCTGCTCCGTGTTCTAAGGCTAGCCGCCCAACCCAAACCATTGGTGCCTCATCGGCTTTTCGTTGCGTTTCCTTTAAAAACTCTTTAAGTTCGGCCTTAGTACGTGTTCGCAGTTCAGTAACCTGAGTGGTGTTGCCTGTTTGTGCATCTGTTTTAGTTTTAGTTATCGCAATAGGCAAAGCTTCTGCTACAGTTTCAGATTCAGTAAATTCTGGGGCTGTTGGCAGAGCTGGACACAGAGGAGTTTTAGGAGCTTCATATGGGGGTGGCAAAATTTTCTGAGAGGGACTTGGGGAGGGGGAGGTAGTGATGGGCTCTACCTTTTCTGTCTTCTCCTCATTATCATCTTTAGGAGAGCCTGGGGCTGCCTGTTTAGCTGCAAACATTGTGCCCCCGTGGAGGACAGAGCACAGATCGAGGGCTTTACATATCATGCTAAACAGGACGGTGGAAACATCCTCAGATTTGTATTCATCGGGTCGCAATTTTTTGGTTTTCTTAATTAAATTTAATTCTTTTATCATCTGGCATAATAATTTGTGTGCCGGATCAGCAGGTATTACCCAAGGTGGGGGAATCAATTTGGAAACGGTACCTCCGGATTTTCTAACAATGCGGCTACACTCTCTCCAAAGCTGAGAGGGATCTGCAGCACCGAGGTTCTCCACAGTCTCCGTGCACTGAGGCTGTAGGGAACAATCGGCTGGCTGACACCTAAAGCTCGGGTGGCACCGAAGGAGGCATCCCGTATCTGCCAGGGTTAATGGTACAGTATAGCCTTTTAGAGTTTTACCCGAGCCAAGGGAACAGATCCATTCTATTTTTGGATCAGTCGAATTTTGGCTAGTAAAAAGGTGAAACTGCAAATGTTGGAACTGTTCAGTTTCATCATCTGCGCGGTCTGCAGCGTGCCACGGACATGGCCCAACTCCCTTGCATCCTGTTCGTGACGCCATGAAGATTGCCACGGGCACGCAGGGGCAAAAGAAAATGCAGGCCTGTTATTTACCAGGCTGCACGTGGCAATAGACTATATTGGTAAGGGATGCAAGGAGAGTATGGTCACGATGCAAACTGCAGACACACACACACAACTAAAATTAATCAATTTAAAGTTTTATTGGGGATAATTA
>NW_020709773.1:0-3090 GCF_002925995.2 Terrapene triunguis
GCTGTCTCTGGGGGCAGGGGCTGTGAGGAGCAGTGGGTGAGGGGAGATCTGTTTATGGAGGGGGTCTTTGGGGGAGACTCTGGGGAAGGGGATATAGGGGTGCATGGGGGGCAGTGTAGGAGTTGTCTCAGTGGAGTGTGGCGGGGGAATAGGCTCTGTGGGGGGGGGTGGCGTCTTCCCCCCCCAGGATACCATGGCGTTTCCTTAACGACCCCCCCGCCCCCCAGTCATGATCTCGCGGACGCTGGGCCCTGAGTTTGGGGGCAGCATCGGGCTTATGTTCTACCTGGCCAACGTCTGCGCCTGCGGGGTCTACATCCTGGGGCTGGTGGAGGCCGTGCTGGACGTCTTCGGGGCAGGTGGGCCCGGACGCCTGGGTTCTCTCCTCCGCTCTGGGAGGGGAGTGGGGGCTGGTGGGTTAGAGCAGGGGGGGCTGGGAGCCCGGACGCCTGGGTTCTCTCCCCGGCTCTGGGAGGGGAGGGGGGGGGCTGGTGGGTTAGAGGGGGGGGGCTGGGAGCCCGGACGCCTGGGTTCTCTCACCGGCTCTGAGCGGGGAGTAGGGCCTCTGGGGGGGGTTGGAGCCCGGATGCCTGGGTTCGCCGCAGTCCTGATAGTGCCCCCCCGCCCCCCCCCGCAGACGGAACAGACCCCCCCGGTGTCCGCGCCCTGCCCCAGGGTTATTTCTACAGCTTCCTCTACGGGTCGGTGGTGCTGCTGGTCTGCCTGGTGGTCTGCCTGGTGGGGGCCCGGATCTATGCCCGGGCCGCCTTCCTCATCTTCCTGGTGGTCAACCTGGTGCTGGTGGCCATTTTCGTCAGCTTCGTGGCCGTGGGGCCCCGCCAGGTGGCCGTCGCCCGGGACGCCAACCACACCTTCAACGCCAGCTTCACCGGCTTCCGCCTGGCCACCCTGCGGGCCAACCTGCCCGGTCAGTGGGCGTAGGGGCTGGGGGGGGGCAGAGGGAGAAAGGGAGGGGTGGGGGGGCAAAGCAGGGGATGGGGGCTGTGTCGAGGACGGAGGGGACATTAGGGGTGGGGGGGGTCCTGAGGGGTGGAGGGGGCTAAAGATGTGGTGGGGGACTGGAGATGGGGGGCAGAGGGAGAAAGGGAGGGGTGGGGGGCAAAGCAGGGGATGGGGGGTGTTGAGCGGGGAGGGGGCGTTAGGGGCAGGGGGGTCGTGGATGTGGGTGGGGCCCAGAGGGAGAAAGGAAGGGTTGGGGGGCGTTGAGCAGGGAGGGGGCGTTAGGTGCAGGGGGGTCATGAGGGGTGGCAGGGGGGTCGGGGATGTGGAGGCGGCAGAGGTGGAGGGTGGGGGGACTGGAGATGGGGGGCAGAGGGAGAAAGGGGGGCAGTGGGGGTGTTGGGGGGGCACCGGCTGGGGGGGTTGGAGGCACACTGGGGGGCACATGGTCAGCAGAGGGTGGGGGAGCAAACCCTGGGGGATGGAGGGGGTTGTGGGGAGATGACGGGATCTGAGGGGGGGCGCCACGGCCCAGGGGTGGGGAGCCGAGGCCCAGGAGGGGGGCGGGGCGGGGGGGGGAGCAGACAAGGGGGAGGAGTTCGTGGGGAAGGGGGAATGACCCCCCATTTACTTGTCGTGTCTCCCCCCCCAGCCATGTACTCCCGCGATTACACCACCAACAACGTCATGACGTTCGCCACCGTCTTCGCCGTCATGTTTAACGGCTGCACCGGGATCATGGCGGGGTCCAACATGTCGGGTGAGCCCGGACGCCTGGGTCCTGTCCCCGGTTAAGGGAGGGGAGTGGGGGCTGGTGGGTGAGAGCGGGGGGGGGGGGGGGGGGAGCCAGGACGCCGGGGTTCTCTCCCCGGCTCTGGGGGGGGAGTTAGAGCAGGGAGGGGGGCTGGGAGCCAGGACTCCTGGGTTCCATCCCGGTGCTGGGCTGCCGTTGCAGGGGAGCTGAGGAACGCCAGCAGCTCCATTCCCAAGGGCACCATCATCGCTGTGGTTTACACCTTCATCATCTACTTCCTCCTCTTCCTCATGACCAGCTTCACCTGTGAGAGGTGAGGGGGGGCAGGGATGGATGGGGGGGAGTTGAACACACTGCTGTTGAACACACTGCTGTTGGCACCAAAGGGAGGGGCTAAAAGAATAGAGGTGGGGCTTAAGGAGGAGCTGGCGAATGGGGTGGAGCTAAGGGATCAGGGGGCGGGGCTAGGAGAGCAGCGGGTGGGCTGAGGGGTGGGGTTGGGCGGAGCTTCGGGGCACAGGGATGCGGTGAGGGCAGGGGTGGGAGGGAAGGCGGAGGTGGGGCTATCGGGGGTGGGGCAGAGGGGGGGAATGGCCAGGGGGCGTAGCTAATGAAATGGGGTCGGGCTAAGAGTTGGGGTAGGGGGCAGGGCTTAGGGTGGAGTTCGTGTGCAGAAGATGGGTGGGGGCGGGGCTATGGATGGGTGGGGCTAGGGGGTTGAGTGGGGTTCAGGCACAGAGCTAGTAAAAGGGGCGTGGCTTTCAGGGAGGGGCGTGGCTTTCAGGGCCAGAGTAAGAGGTGGGGTTAAGCCACAGAGCTAGTTGAAATGGGCGTGGTTTTCAGGGATGGGGAGTGGCTTGCAGGGTCAGACTAAAAGGTGGGAAATGGAGCAGGGACAAGGCGTGCCTAGGGGAGCTGGGGTGTGGTGGGTGGGGCTCAAGGCCTGGCTCCGCCCCCCTTTCCAGGACACTGCTGAAGGAAGACTACGGCTTCTTCCGTTCCATCAACCTGTGGCCGCCCCTGGTCCTGGTCGGGGTTTACGCCGCGTCCCTCTCAGCCTCCATGAGCTCCCTCATCGGGGCCTCCCGCATCCTGCACGCGCTGGCCAAGGACGACCTGTTCGGTGAGTGTCCCCCCCCCTCCCCCGGCCTGGGTCTCCCCGGCCTGTCCCATGGGCCCCCGCCGCCTCCCGACCCGGGTCGCTTCCTCGCTCTGACGCGCTTTTCTCCCCGCACAGGCATCGTCCTGGCTCCAGCCAAAATTGTCTCCAAGGGGGGGAACCCCTGGGTGGCTGTTCTGTACACCTGGGCCCTGGTGCAGGTAAGCGTCCCCCCCCACCACCACCACCTGATCCCCCTCCCAGAGCCGGGGAGAAC
>NW_020709774.1:0-3087 GCF_002925995.2 Terrapene triunguis
GCTGTCTCTGGGGGCAGGGGCTGTGAGGAGCAGTGGGTGAGGGGAGATCTGTTTATGGAGGGGGTCTTTGGGGGAGACTCTGGGGAAGGGGATATAGGGGTGCATGGGGGGCAGTGTAGGAGTTGTCTCAGTGGAGTGTGGCGGGGGAATAGGCTCTGTGGGGGGGGTGGCGTCTTCCCCCCCCAGGATACCATGGCGTTTCCTTAACGACCCCCCCGCCCCCCAGTCATGATCTCGCGGACGCTGGGCCCTGAGTTTGGGGGCAGCATCGGGCTTATGTTCTACCTGGCCAACGTCTGCGCCTGCGGGGTCTACATCCTGGGGCTGGTGGAGGCCGTGCTGGACGTCTTCGGGGCAGGTGGGCCCGGACGCCTGGGTTCTCTCCTCCGCTCTGGGAGGGGAGTGGGGGCTGGTGGGTTAGAGCAGGGGGGGCTGGGAGCCCGGACGCCTGGGTTCTCTCCCCGGCTCTGGGAGGGGAGGGGGGGGGCTGGTGGGTTAGAGGGGGGGGGCTGGGAGCCCGGACGCCTGGGTTCTCTCACCGGCTCTGAGCGGGGAGTAGGGCCTCTGGGGGGGGTTGGAGCCCGGATGCCTGGGTTCGCCGCAGTCCTGATAGTGCCCCCCCGCCCCCCCCCGCAGACGGAACAGACCCCCCCGGTGTCCGCGCCCTGCCCCAGGGTTATTTCTACAGCTTCCTCTACGGGTCGGTGGTGCTGCTGGTCTGCCTGGTGGTCTGCCTGGTGGGGGCCCGGATCTATGCCCGGGCCGCCTTCCTCATCTTCCTGGTGGTCAACCTGGTGCTGGTGGCCATTTTCGTCAGCTTCGTGGCCGTGGGGCCCCGCCAGGTGGCCGTCGCCCGGGACGCCAACCACACCTTCAACGCCAGCTTCACCGGCTTCCGCCTGGCCACCCTGCGGGCCAACCTGCCCGGTCAGTGGGCGTAGGGGCTGGGGGGGGCAGAGGGAGAAAGGGAGGGGTGGGGGGGCAAAGCAGGGGATGGGGGCTGTGTCGAGGACGGAGGGGACATTAGGGGTGGGGGGGGTCCTGAGGGGTGGAGGGGGCTAAAGATGTGGTGGGGGACTGGAGATGGGGGGCAGAGGGAGAAAGGGAGGGGTGGGGGGCAAAGCAGGGGATGGGGGGTGTTGAGCGGGGAGGGGGCGTTAGGGGCAGGGGGGTCGTGGATGTGGGTGGGGCCCAGAGGGAGAAAGGAAGGGTTGGGGGGCGTTGAGCAGGGAGGGGGCGTTAGGTGCAGGGGGGTCATGAGGGGTGGCAGGGGGGTCGGGGATGTGGAGGCGGCAGAGGTGGAGGGTGGGGGGACTGGAGATGGGGGGCAGAGGGAGAAAGGGGGGCAGTGGGGGTGTTGGGGGGGCACCGGCTGGGGTGATTGGAGGCACACTGGGGGGCACATGGTCAGCAGAGGGTGGGGGAGCAAACCCTGGGGGATGGAGGGGGTTGTGGGGAGATGACGGGATCTGAGGGGGGGCGCCACGGCCCAGGGGTGGGGAGCCGAGGCCCAGGAGGGGGGCGGGGCGGGGGGGGGAGCAGACAAGGGGGAGGAGTTCGTGGGGAAGGGGGAATGACCCCCCATTTACTTGTCGTGTCTCCCCCCCCAGCCATGTACTCCCGCGATTACACCACCAACAACGTCATGACGTTCGCCACCGTCTTCGCCGTCATGTTCAACGGCTGCACCGGGATCATGGCGGGGTCCAACATGTCGGGTGAGCCCGGACGCCTGGGTCCTGTCCCCGGTTAAGGGAGGGGAGTGGGGGCTGGTGGGTGAGAGCGGGGGGGGGGGGGGGGGGAGCCAGGACGCCGGGGTTCTCTCCCCGGCTCTGGGGGGGGAGTTAGAGCAGGGAGGGGGGCTGGGAGCCAGGACTCCTGGGTTCCATCCCGGTGCTGGGCTGCCGTTGCAGGGGAGCTGAGGAACGCCAGCAGCTCCATTCCCAAGGGCACCATCATCGCTGTGGTTTACACTTTCATCATCTACTTCCTCCTCTTCCTCATGACCAGCTTCACCTGTGAGAGGTGAGGGGGGGCAGGGATGGATGGGGGGGAGTTGAACACACTGCTGTTGAACACACTGCTGTTGGCACCAAAGGGAGGGGCTAAAAGAATAGAGGTGGGGCTTAAGGAGGAGCTGGCGAATGGGGTGGAGCTAAGGGATCAGGGGGCGGGGCTAGGAGAGCAGCGGGTGGGCTGAGGGGTGGGGTTGGGCGGAGCTTCGGGGCACAGGGATGCGGTGAGGGCAGGGGTGGGAGGGAAGGCGGAGGTGGGGCTATCGGGGGTGGGGCAGAGGGGGGGAATGGCCAGGGGGCGTAGCTAATGAAATGGGGTCGGGCTAAGAGTTGGGGTAGGGGGCAGGGCTTAGGGTGGAGTTCGTGTGCAGAAGATGGGTGGGGGCGGGGCTATGGATGGGTGGGGCTAGGGGGTTGAGTGGGGTTCAGGCACAGAGCTAGTAAAAGGGGCGTGGCTTTCAGGGAGGGGCGTGGCTTTCAGGGCCAGAGTAAGAGGTGGGGTTAAGCCACAGAGCTAGTTGAAATGGGCGTGGTTTTCAGGGATGGGGAGTGGCTTGCAGGGTCAGACTAAAAGGTGGGAAATGGAGCAGGGACAAGGCGTGCCTAGGGGAGCTGGGGTGTGGTGGGTGGGGCTCAAGGCCTGGCTCCGCCCCCCTTTCCAGGACACTGCTGAAGGAAGACTACGGCTTCTTCCGTTCCATCAACCTGTGGCCGCCCCTGGTCCTGGTCGGGGTTTACGCCGCGTCCCTCTCAGCCTCCATGAGCTCCCTCATCGGGGCCTCCCGCATCCTGCACGCGCTGGCCAAGGACGACCTGTTCGGTGAGTGTCCCCCCCCCTCCCCCGGCCTGGGTCTCCCCGGCCTGTCCCATGGGCCCCCGCCGCCTCCCGACCCGGGTCGCTTCCTCGCTCTGACGCGCTTTTCTCCCCGCACAGGCATCGTCCTGGCTCCAGCCAAAATTGTCTCCAAGGGGGGGAACCCCTGGGTGGCTGTTCTGTACACCTGGGCCCTGGTGCAGGTAAGCGTCCCCCCCACCACCACCACCTGATCCCCCTCCCAGAGCCGGGGAGAAC
>NW_020709775.1:0-1560 GCF_002925995.2 Terrapene triunguis
CTTATTATTATATTTTTATAAAACCATGTAGACTGCACAACGTCACACCCTCCTCCTGAACTTACTGCCAGAGACTTGGACACTGACCATGGCGGAGGCAGTATACCTAAAATTTGTTTTTGGGCTCCCCTATGGGGCAGACACTCCTGTGTCCCCCAAAAGGGAAAGAGACCCTGATCCAGCTGTAGGCTCACAGCTCCAAGCTATGAGAGACCTTTCGCTGGCCAGCAAAATCCCCTCCCTTTCACTCAGGTTGGGTTTGCTTCCAGCTAGAGTCCTTGGGGTTTGTTTCCACCGCAGCAGTCACCAGGACCCCAACTTCCAGCTCCAGGATACATGTCTCTGTGCACCTCTTCCACTCCATTACAGCCAGGTCATGCTTCTGGGTCTTACTTGCTTTGTCTCTTAAGTCCAGGCTGGTGGGCAGCCTTTTCTTTTCCCAGGTCTGCCTTTTCCCAGGCAAATTGTACATCAATTTCCATTTGTCTTCCCTTGAGACCATCACTTGATGAGCTGGGATGCCACAGAGAACACCCTCCTGCCAGAACAGGCACCCCTCCACTCCTGTCTTGCTAGGTTAGACACTCCAGTCAGCTTCAGCACAGACAGAGGTTGGGCCACACCCATCTGCAGTTCACTGAAACTGAGATTTACTCAGCTCAGGGGCTTCTTAGTTAACAGGGACATTCCCAGCACCCATTGTTCAGTCTTTCTGGGCAATTCGCAACTTGTGTAGTTTTAGCTTCTTTTGATCTTCATTCTTACTTATTTTGCTTCCTTTTCTGTCCCTACTTCCCTTTCCCGAAATAAGCAAACAGAAAATAACAAACCAGTAACCACTTTGTCTGTTCTCCAGCCACCACATTTAAACTCACTTAAAATCTCTACCAGTATCTCAAAGCAATCAGCTGTGCACAGACCCTGCTCGACTACGCCACTGTGACGGGTTGGATCACAGAAACCCCCTTGGGAGCTGCCACCCGATGTGCCAAGACTACCCCTGCTTCTGTTTTCCCTGCCAGCTCAGGACTCCAGCACCCCGTCTTGCTGAATTAGACACTCCAGTCCACTTCAACACAGACCCAGGGTCTGAATTACTTGTCCCAAAACTGCAAGTTTACCCAAAAACAGCTCACAGGAGTGTGCTTGTCTTTAGCACTCAGATGCCCAATTCCCAATGGGGTCTAAACCCAGATAAATCCGTTTTACCCTGCATAAAGCTTATGCAGGGCAAACTCATAAATTGTTCGCCCTCTATAACACAGATAGAGAGATATGCACAGTTGTTTGCTCCCCCAGGTATTAATACATACTCTGAGTAAATTACTAAATAAAAAGTGATTTTATTAAATACAGACAGTAGGATTTAAGTGGTTCAAAGTAGTAACAGACAGAACAAAGTAAGTCACAAGCAAAATAAAATAAAATGCGCAAATCTATGCCTAATCAAACTAAATACAGATAATCTCACCCTCAGAGATGCTTCAGTAAGTTTTTCTCAGACTGGACACCTTCCAGGCCTGGGCACAATTCTTTCCCCTGGTACAGCTCTTGTTCCAG
>NW_020709776.1:0-7567 GCF_002925995.2 Terrapene triunguis
AGATATTTCAGAGTAGGTTAGATAAATGTCTATCCGGGATGGTCTAGACAGTATTTGGTCCTGCCATGAGGGCAGGGGACTGGACTCGATGACCCTTCCAGCCCTAGAATCTATGAATCCATAAAACAAACAAAAATAAAATTGAAAGCCCCAAAAATTTCCATTCCCCCCCACCGTTCCCCTGCCGTTTCCCCTACTTTAACCATTTTTCCATTTCGTCCCTGGAAAAGGGAGAAAAAAGGGTGAGAAAATAGGGCACTTCACTTCCCGCAAACTAACACATTTTCAAAAACAAACAAACAAGAGTTTTCAGTTGTGTTGAAATTTTCTTTTGGGGGGAGATTTTGAAAAAAAACCAAAACAAAACATTGTTGAAATTGGCCACAAACTACAAGTGGCATTTTTAGATCAGCTCTCCTTATGGTGGCCACACCAGAATTAGCGTCGCACTCAGTGCTGTAGCCACGCCCCTTCCTGTGCCTCGCCCCACCCTCTATGCTAGAATTTACCCTACAGGTCATAAAGGGGATGTTTACGTGAGTCTTATGTTGCCCCTGTACTTTGTGTGGGGCCTCTGAAACCTCTTTATGCTGCTGGATTGAGGTCAGAATCAGTCGCCCAGTTTTTAAGATATTCTTAAACGTCAGAAGAGGGGAGAATGAGACAGAATAAGCTTGTATGCCGTATGTGAAATGGATTTCTATTTCTTTGTTTATTCCTCAGCTATTCTTTTAATTAGAATACCAATTGATTTTCCATTGTCAAGAATAACTAGGTTCCACTCAGCAGAGAGTCTGGAATACTAAGTAGCCTTAATTTTTTACACAGGCCCCGTAACAATGTTAATATTAAAATGTCATCAGTCTTGCTGAGATGCATAACAAGCTTGAAATGAACGTAGTTTTTTTGTTTTGTTTTATCCCCTTCCGTATGAGGATCTAATTTAAATTACAAATGTTCTTGATAAAAATTGCGCAGATTAACTTGCATATCACAGGGCAATTATTTCCAGTTTGGTAAGGAGAAGAAAAAAAAACGTAAAAAACCTCCACACAGACCGAGCATAAAGTATCAGATGATTTACATGCGGGACCACCGTCAAAACTTACGCCCTATGCAAACTTCAGGGTAACTTTCCACTGAGTTACAAAGAGTTATGTGGGGCTGATCTGTACACAAAGTTGTATCACTTTAACTATCCCAGTGTAGTACTGGTAATGTATTGCTTTAACTATACTGGTATTAGGTACTCTACTGGTATATTTAAAGCAGGACAACTCCCCACTCCTCAGTATGGACATAGTTATGCCAGTATAAAAGTGTTTATCCCAGAATAGCTTATTCCTGTAAGCGAAGGGGAATAAAATATAGTGGGATAAACCACTGCTATACTGGTGTAATTGCATCTATACTGGAGGTTGTACCAATATAACTATTTCAGTACAACAACAATCATATCCCTAACTGACGGTGCTATTGGCACAAAATCTGGGTGTAAACCAGGCCTTAGACAGTAAGCACTTCTGGGCAGGGGCTTTTTTTGGCTCTGTATACAGCAAAGCGCAATACACCTACTACACCTAGCACAGTGGGCCCTGATCCGTGACTGGCTACTGCAATAAATAACAAGTAACCCGTTAGCGGCACGGCTGGCTCCAAATGCGAGGCAGTGAGGTCCAATGGAAGGGGCTCTGGACTGGAAGTCAGCAGACCTGGGGTTTATTTCTACCTCTGCCGCTGAGCTTCTTGGGCACGTCTCGTCACCGCCCCGTGCCTCAGTTTCCCCATCTGTACAATGGGGAGAATGATACTGACCTCCTTCGCAAAGTGCTTTGCTGTCTACTGATGAAAAAGGCTATACAAGAATTAAGCTTTATCATTAAACATGGAATGTTCATATACACAGCGTAGTTAATAGGCAGTACCCCGGCAGCTAATATTGTTTCAACCCTGTCAGCACGTTAGGTTATCTCCAGTGGTCAAAGCAGCTTGAAACAGGAGGGGGAGCTGTAGGGGGAGCATTGCATACCCAAACTAAGGAGGGAGGCGGAGTTGTGCTCTTACCATTACTTAAATCCCTGGATGACTTCCTGTGACCAGATAATAACACTGTTATGTTACTCCGCGCTGTATGATAGGCCATCCCAGACTGCATTGCCCTAGCTGTTGGTCTCTCTTCACGTCTGCCTGGCACTCTTTCCCATGCCACAGTACCATGGGCTAGATGTCCAGATCACAACGAACTGAGCCAAGCATCGTTCTGCAGTGTCCGAGGTCGCTCTGGACACAAGCCCAGATGGCACAGGGACTAGCTGAGAGGAGACTTTTGCCCAGTGCAGTCATGCAGGTCACTGTGCCCAGGTTCCTTCTCCAGCGACTCAGGAGAAAAGGGAATGAAAAATCCCAATCAAGTTACTACCAAGTGAATGTGTTGGTCCTGTAAAGTGCTAGCGTAACGGCCATCAGATTGGCCGGCACTAGAGCTTCAGCCAAGGAGCTGCCGGCTTTCAGCGTATCAAAGACAAGGTTGAGAGGTGACTTGACCACCACGTAAAGGCACTTACCCATGGAAACGAGAGACGGTAATGGAGGGGTTTTCAACCTTGCTGACAGAGTCATAACAAGATCCACGGGCTGGAAGCTGAAGTTAGGCAAATTGAACCTTGACATAAGTCACAATTTTTCTAGCAGTGTAGGTAATTCAACCTGGGAACAGCTCACCTGGAGAGGTGGTAGTCTCACCACTGCTTGGGGTCTTTAAGGCACGATTCGATATCTTTCTGAAAGGCATGCTTTAATCCAGCTTCTGGGAGAAATTCCCGAGCCTGTGTACACAGCAGGGCAGACTTGAATCTCTGAGCTAACAGCATGAGCCTCTCCAGCTGGAGCTAAAGGACCAGTAACAGGGCCACATTGTCTGTGGATCAGACACAGAGTGGGGCAGGGAACACACGAGCAAGTGAGTTACACCAGCTTGACAGTATTGGAGACTGGAGACTTTATTCCCCCATCCCATTCATTCACACAGCCTGGGAGTGCAAGGTTCCGCTGCACCCTGCCAACCCTGAGAGGGCAGAGCAGGTGGCAAAGGACGAATGGGGCAGAAGGGGAAGGTTAATCTAACTAGACAGGAAGCCAGGTCAACAGAAATCCCACTTAAATGCACCCACTAGCTAGTGAGATCTTATCCTTGCCACTGACATTCAGTGGGTTGCCATCTCCAGCCTGGTCTCTAAATCCATCGGGCCTCCTCTTTGGAGGCTGACGTCTCAGTGTATTTCACGTGCTCTGGTCGGCTGACAGCCATATTTAACCAGCTTGTATCTCTCTGGATTTGAAGAGAAAATACAATCACCCTTGACCTGTTCCTCTCCTGTCTGTGAGCCGATTGGGAATGGCCGTCAGCAGCGTCTCAGTGTGGGAAAGGATATCCAATATCAGAGAGGGAGAACACATGTTAGCACATCCACTCCAGCCACCACCCAACTAGGACAGTGTAGGAGTCTTCTTTACAACGTAATCCCCATTGCCCTGTCAAGCCAGCCTTAAGGGTCCTAAGCAAATGGACTTCCACCACTTCCCTTGGGGAGACTCTTCCATGGTCTATGAACAGGGGAATTATCAGCCCTCATAGATTTCTGAGGCCAGGAGGGACCAGTATGATCATCTAGTCTGACCTCCTGTAGAGCACAGGCCAGAAAACCTCATTCGGGGATTCCTGCACAGAGGCCAAAACCGGTGGTTGAACTGGACCATATTTCTCAGAGAGACTTCAAGTGATGGACAATTTACCATGTTCCTCAGTGAGCTGTGCCCATACTTACCCAATATGTCGTCTCTTTTTTCCAGTTTGCTTCACTGATGTTAACTTCCAGCCACTGGATCTTGCTACTGGATCATACCCAGGGTCCACCTAGTCAGGCATCTCCAACAGCACTGGGGACCAGATGCAGAAAGTGTAAGAGTAACGGGGTGGACTAGGCCCTGAAGTCCCCTGCTGGAGGCCTTAGAGTCCTGCCACACCCATGACAGGAAAGGAGCAGTAGAGAAGTCCTTCAGGCTGCCTAGAATGGCTGTGGGGGAAGCAGCCAATCAGAGAGGCTGCAGGGAGCAGCCAATCAGGACCCAGAAGGGCCATATAAAAAGGAACTGCAGTGCAGCCCACAGGCAGATCCTTGCTGTAGCCAGAGTGCAGATGGTGCTTCTGCAGCACCATGGGCAGTTCAGTTCTGGCAGGGACTGGGGGAGCGAGACAGAGCTCCTGGCTGGATACTGGGCCTGAACATAGAGGAGCCCTGAGCTAAGAGTGAAGCACTGGCAAAGGATGGGGCCACGGGGAAGTGGCCCAGGGAACTGCAAGCAATTTCGTTAAAGGGACACGGTGGTTAGTGGCTGCTATTCTTAGGGTCCCTGGGCTAGGATCTGGAGTAGTGGGTGGGCCCAGGTCCCCCCCATAGGGCAATGGGGAAGTGGCCTGATATTGGACAGTGATAAACCCACAGAAGGGGATCTGAACTACTTAATGGCCCTGCTGGGGCCAGAAGGGCCCAGAGAGGGCAGAAACCATTGCCTCCAGGGAGGAAGCCCTGGGTATACGGCTTGTTACTAGGGCCAGACCTGCTTAAAGACTGCAGATGCATCTGACCAGAAGGGGTGCTCATGAGAGGCAGGTGCCATGCCCATACAGAAAGGAACCCCCTAGTGGGCTATTCCAGAATAACCCACCCAAGGGGAACTTTGGTCTTACCCCTATCAGTTAAAGATTAGTAAAATCCCAGAAGTCTGAGAGTCTACATGGCTTTTATTTTTAATTCGTGCTAACACAACTCCAGATGTTCTCATTGTCCATTTAAATGTCCACATCCTTTTTTGAATCACTAATTAAAATAAGGGTTCTTGATAGTCACGCTTCAATTTTCCTTTTGCTCAATTGTAGGTTAAAAATTATCAGAGTATTTTCAAACGTTCAAGCATTGAACCATCGTGTATTTAGCCCTAGCTCCCAAAACTGCTGAACGTCAAGCGAAAGGGCTTAGGAAAGGCGAGAAATCCTGAAGCGACGATAATAATTTGAAATCATTCTGCAGGCCTTGTGCCCATCACTCCAATCTCCTCTGCATTTGGCTGCTTATAAAGAAAAAAAAAATCAATCGCTTTGATCGTTTTAAAGCAGTGTTGTACCCTGGAAAGCGACGTGAAATACTGAAGTGCCTCCAAGAGCCTTCTAAGTGCTTCCTTTAAGGTGCCGAATGATCCATCAACACACTTCTAACATAATAGCTGCTAATATATTGAGCCAATTTATAGATAGATCATTCATAGAAAACTGAAAATTAAATTAAATAAAAAAGGTGTATTAAAAAGCCAGGCAGGATGAATGTCCCACGTGAAAACCAAATTCAAATTCTTACCAGTTAGGTCTTTGCCAAGTGGGGTTTGTTTATACTTAACAGGCAAAGCAACAGCACAGATCAAAGGGGGGAAACCAGATGTGGCCCAGCTGTGAAGTGAAGAGCACTCTTAATGTGGCAGAACACTGAATGAAGAAGGATGCTGCTTCCCTAATTAAAGCAGTACATGTGGATGACTTGGGGTACGTCTACACTGGAGATGGAGGCATAACTTCTGATCATGCTAGCATGCTCTGGAGTGTAGCCATGGTAGCAAAAGCAGTGGGACAGGCTAGCTGCCCCGAGTATGTATTCAGAATCTTGGCCGGGATCGTACTCCAAGCGGCTAGCCATTCAAGCCGCTAAATCTTCGCTGCTATTTTTAGCACACTGGCTCGATCAGAGCTAGCGTGGGCACGTCTACTTGAGCTGGAAATTATACCTCCAGCTGCAATGTAGACATACCTTTAGATTGTAAACTCTTTAGAGCAAGGACCATCTCTTTGTTCTGTGTTTGTACAGCACCTTGCACAGTGGGGTCCCGGCTCATGACTGGAGCTCCTCACCGCTACTGCAAGCATGCTAATTACTAATCATAACGGCATGGAATCAGAAACCTAAATCAATCATGATCAAAATGAGCCATTATGCACAGCTCCCCAGCTGTAGGTCTGAAGGTGCTCTCCAAACATGGGAATATATAGCTCTTCCCATTTTACAGGTGGGCAAATTGAATCCCAGAGAGACCAGGGCCCCCATTTTCAAAAGAAGTGTCTCAGTGTTGGGGTGCCCAACTGAAGACACTGATTTCTCAGTGCTGAGCAGGCACAGCTTTCATTCACTTCAGCTGGAGTTCTGGGCGCTCAGCCCGTCTGAGAATCAGAGCCTGTAGTTAGCCACCCTGTAGTGGGGGGACGACTCACCCTGCGGCGCCTCCTGCTGGTTGTCCAGGAAATTAGCGTTTCCAGCCCCGGAGCGCCCTCTGCAGGACGGTGTCTCACTGCCGCTGGCCCCTGTGTCCCTCCCAGACCCGGTGCCCCTTGTCCTTGGATGCCGCCCCCTGGCGGTACACCCACTCTCGGGGTCTCCCCACCCAGGGGAACCCCCACCCACTACCCCCACCTCGCCTCAGTCTTTGGCTACTGCCAGTCACCATGTAGTCCCTGTTCACTGGGGTCAACTGCAGTATAATTGCCACTCAACATTGGCAAGGAGGGTTTGGACTGGCTGCCTCTGCCTACCCTTGGGCTGCCCCGTTGCAACCCCAGTACCTTTTTGGCCGTTAACAAGGCCTGCAGCCTGGGGGTTTTCCAGGCTGGCGCTCCCCAGCTCCTCTGACCTTTCCCCAGCCCTGCTCCACTTTAGGTACTTTTAACCCCTCCGGTCAGGAGCAGGGTGATGCCCACGCTATACACCCGATAACCAAGACACACCGTTTTACAGGCTCCTTTTAGAAATTTAGGCCTAAGTGACTGGTCTAAGGTGAGACAGTGCCAGAGGTAGGAATAGAACCCAGGAGTCCTGACTGCTAGTCTGGTGCCCTATCCACTGAACCGTGATGCAAAGCTAGGCACGTTCGTTCAGATTCATTATGAACGGCTCCAAACGATAATCTCTTTACACCTGAATTCAGCCCCCTGAAAACAGGACAGGCAGACTACCTGCAACTTGGCAAGGGGTTACATTAGAGGACCCTTGCAGTCCCTTCTAATCCAATGATTCTACCTCTGGGTTCAAGAACAGTTGAAACCACTCTGAGCAGGAAAACAATAATAGATTCACACTTGCGCCGCAGCTTCAGCCACAGGTCACAAAACTCTTCACCCTCATGTGTGAATGAAGTGTCACAGCACCCCATTGGACCAGGTCGGTACTTGTTACCCCATTTTTACACATGGGGAATTGGTGACAAAGAGAGGTGGAATGACCTACCTAGGGAGTTAGGGGCTGAGTTTCTCTGCCAGCTCCATATTTAAACACACAGGGATTCAGGTTGCAAATTGTGTGCTGTGTCCCCATCTAGTGGTTGGTCTACATAGAGGAAAATGGCTTACTATTGTGGCTGGCTAATAGAGTTCCTACTTCAGCTCAAGCTTCACCACAAGCTAAATATGAGTCAACAGTGTGATGCTGTTGCAAAAAAAGCAAACATGATTCTGGGATGCATTAACAGGTGT
>NW_020709777.1:0-1563 GCF_002925995.2 Terrapene triunguis
GATAGACCCCGGGACACTCCGCTTGATACTGGCTGCCAACTAGACATCGAGCCGTTGATCACTACCTGTTGAGTCTGACAATCTATCCAGCTTTCTATCCGCCTATAGTCCATTCATCCAATCCATACTTCTTTAACTTGCTGGAAAGAATACTGTGGGAGACCGTATGAAAATCTTTGCTAAAGTCAAGATATATCACATCCACCACTTTCCCCATATCCACAGAGCCAGTTATCTCATCATAGAAGGCAATCAGGTTGGTCAGGTATGACTTGCCCTTGGTGAATCCATGTTGACTATTTCTGATCACCTTCCTCTCCTCCAAGTGCTTCAAAATGGATTCCTTGAGGACCTGCTCCATGATTTTTCCAGGGACAGAGGTGAGGCTGTAGTTCCCCAGATTCTCCTTCACAGTAGATCCTCCTGGCCTTGGAATCTATGTATCTCCTTTGAGCGTTGGCCATGCAGGAGGGATGCCATTACTTTAATGGAGACCTGGGTCTGACACCTGCCTTGAACATGGCCTATCCCTCTTTTGAGCCCCTCAGGATGAAAAGCTGTATGTACATCCCAAAGTATTGCTTAGCTATTCCTCTTACAGTGGTGTATATGTGACCATATCAGCCATATAATTAATTAATTAATGGAGATATCCCATCTCCTAGAACTGGAAGGGACCTTGAAAGGTCATCGAGTCCAGCCCCCTGCCTTCACTAGCAGGACCAAGTACTGATTTTGCCCCAGATCCCCAAGTAGCCCTCTCAAGGATTGAACTCACAACCCTGGGTTTAGCAGGCCAATGCTCAAACCACTGAGCTATCCCTGCCCCCCCATATATGAGACCTGCATCATCTTCCTCTCTCCTCCTGCCCGCCCACCCCTGTGAGCCTGATGCAAAGTCCAGTGGCGGCAGAGGGAGGAGCCCTTGCATTGAGTCCAATGAATGGGCTTTGGAACCTCACCCATTCCTGGCACTACATGAAAGAATCTTATAGTGAACACATCTGGTGTCTCCCTCTGGGAAAGGGGTTCTGTAGCCAGTCCATATATGACACAGGAGTGTGGCATGCTAGTAGCTGCTCCACAACCTACCGTGTACAAGGTGTACAGGACAGGGAATGCTGCTCTAGCTCATGGTTGAAAACTTACAGTCACAAACAGCATTCATGAACTGGTTTTGTGGAAAACTTTTGTTTCTTTTGAAAATGTGTCCTTTTTGATGATATTGGCATAGAAAGTACGCTTATTACGTTTGCAGATGATAATAAACTGGGAGGGATTGCAACTGCTTTGGAGGATAGGGTCATAATTCAAAATGTTCTGGATAAATTGGAGAAATGGTCTGAGGTAAACAGGATGAAGTTTAACAAAGACAAATGCAAAGTGCTCCACTTAGGAAGGAAAAATCAGTTTCACACATACAGAATGGGATGAGCCTGTCTAGGAAGGAGTACGGCAGAAAGGGATCTAGGGGTTATAGTGGTCCACAAGCTAAATATGAGTCAACAGTGTGATACTGTTGCAAAAAAAGCAAACATGATTCTGGGATGCATTAACAGGTGT
>NW_020709778.1:0-1508 GCF_002925995.2 Terrapene triunguis
GATAGACCCCGGGACACTCCGCTTGATACTGGCTGCCAACTAGACATGGAGCCGTTGATCACTACCTGTTGAGTCTGACAATCTATCCAGCTTTCTATCCGCCTATAGTCCATTCATCCAATCCATACTTCTTTAACTTGCTGGAAAGAATACTGTGGGAGACCATATGAAAATCTTTGCTAAAGTCAAGATATATCACATCCACCACTTTCCCCATATCCACAGAGCCAGTTATCTCATCATAGAAGGCAATCACGTTGGTCAGGTATGACTTGCCCTTGGTGAATCCATGTTGACTATTTCTGATCACCTTCCTCTCCTCCAGGTGCTTCAAAATGGATTCCTTGAGGACCTGCTCCATGATTTTTCCAGGGCCAGAGGTGAGGCTGACCGGTCTGTAGTTCCCCAGATTCTCCTTCACAGTAGATCCTCCTGGCCTTGGAATCTATGTATCTCCTTTGAGTGTTGGCCATGCAGGAGGGATGCCATTACTTTAATGGAGACCTGGGTCTGACACCTGCCTTGAACATGGCCTATCCCTCTTTTGAGCCCCTCAGGATGAAAAGCTGTATGTACATCCCGAAGTATTCGTATTGCTTAGCTATTCCACTTAGAGTGGCGTATATGTGACCATATCACCAAATATGAGACCTGCATCATCTTCCGCTCTCCTCCTGCCCACCCACCCCTGTGAGCCTGATGCAAAGTCCAGTGGAGGCAGTGGGAGGAGCCCTTGCGTTGAGTCCAATGAATGGGCTTTGGAACCTCACCCATTCCTGGCACTACATGAAAGGATCTTATAGTGAACACATCTGGTGTCTCCCTCTGGGAAAGGGGTTCTGTAGCCAGTCCATATATGACACAGGAGTGTGGCATGCTAGTAGCTGCTCCACAACCTACCGTGTACAAGGTGTACAGGACAGGGAATGCTGCTCTAGCTCATGGTTGAAAACTTACCGTCACAAACAGCATCCGTGAACTGGTTTTATGGAAAACTTTTGTTTCTTTCGAAAATGTGTCCTTTTTGATGATATTGGCATAGAAAGTACGCTTATTACGTTTGCAGATGATAACAAACTGGGAGGGATTGCAACTGCTTTGGAGGATAGGGTCATAATTCAAAATGTTCTGGATAAATTGGAGAAATGGTCTGAGGTAAACAGGATGAAGTTTAACAAAGACAAATGCAAAGTGCTCCACTTAGGAAGGAAAAATCAGTTTCACACATACAGAATGGGAAGAGCCTGTCTAGGAAGGAGTACGGCAGAAAGGGATCTAGGGGTTATAGTGGACCACAAGCTAAATATGAGTCAACAGTGTGATGCTGTTGCAAAAAAAGCAAACATGATTCTGGGATGTATTAACAGGTGTGTTGTGAGCAAGACATGAGAAGTCATTCTTCCGCTCTACTCTGCTCTGGTTAGGCCTCAGCTGGAGTATTGTGTCCAGTTCTGGGCACTGCATTTCAAGAAAGATGTCAAGAAATTGGAGAGGGTCCAGAGAAGAGC
>NW_020709779.1:0-4698 GCF_002925995.2 Terrapene triunguis
CACTGCACACAGGAGAGCTGCCACCCTTCCCTTTATAGTTATGACACACACCCCAAATCACAGATAGAGTTGGATGTTCGGTTCCACACTGACTGTGATTTTTTTCCTGGAGTTCTAGGGGAAAACAGAGTTAATAAGACACATGTACCTTTAGACATACTACTGATCATATAAAAACTAACAATATGTTTCATTCCAAGAACAATTGTTAACCAGTTAACTCTGGGAAACTTTCCCGGGAGAGTGCATCAGCCACTTTGTTAGAAGCTCCCGAAATGTGTTGTATTTCAAAATCAAAATCTTGGAGAGCTAAACTCCATCGAAGAAGTTTTTTGTTATTTCCCTTGGCGTTATGAAGCCACTGTAGCGCAGCATGGTCTGTTTGTAGTTGGAAACGCCGTCCCCAAACATATGGGCGTAGCTTTTCCAGCGCGTACACAATGGCGTAGCATTCCTTTTCGCTGATTGACCAGTGGCTTTCCCTCTCAGACAGTTTCTTGCTGAGAAACACGACAGGATGGAATTCTTGATCTGGTCCTTCCTGCATTAAAACTGCTCCCACGCCTCGCTCGGAAGCATCTGTGGTTACTAGGAACGGTTTGTCAAAGTCTGGGGCCCTTAGCACAGGGTCAGACATGAGTGTTGCCTTAAGCTGGTTAAAGGCCTTTTGACACTTATCAGTCCACTGAACTGCATTTGGCTGTTTCTTTCTGGTTAGGTCTGTCAGCGGGGCGGCGATTTGGCTGTAGTGTGGTACAAATCGCCTATAATATCCGGCCAAGCCTAAGAAGGATTGGACCTGTTTCTTTGACTTTGGAACCGGCCACTTTTGGATAGCATCCACTTTGGCCTGTAGGGGATTTATAGTTCCTTGACCCACCTGGTGCCCCAGGTACGTCACTCTGTTTTGGCCTATTTGACACTTTTTAGCCTTAACAGTTAGTCCTGCCTGTCGGATGCGCTCGAAGACTTTTTCCAGGTGCTCCAGGTGTTCTGTCCATGAATCAGAAAAAATGGCGACATCATTGAGGTAGGCAACTGCAGATTCTCCCAATCCCGCTAGGAGACCATCTACAAGTCTTTGGAAGGTGGCGGGTGCATTTCGCAACCCGAAAGGGAGTACATTGAATTCGTACACCCCTGCCTGGGTGACGAAGGCTGACCTTTCCTTAGCGGGTTCATCTAGTGGTACTTGCCAGTACCCTTTGGTTAAGTCTAAAGTAGAGATGAATTGGGCATGTCCCAATTTCTCCAATAGCTCATCTGTGCGTGGCATTGGATAGTTGTCAGGACGAGTTACAGCATTTAGCTTACGGTAGTCCACGCAAAAGCGTATTTCCCCATCTGGTTTGGGAACTAGAACCACTGGAGATGCCCATGCACTGGTAGAGGGGCGGATTATACCCATCTGTAGCATGTCCTGGATCTCCCTTTGTATAGCAGTTTGGGCATGAGGTGACTCCCGGTAGGGTGGGGTTCTAATTGGGTGAGCATTACCTGTGTCAATGGAGTGGTACGCCCGTTCGGTCCGTCCTGGAGTGGCTGAGAAAATCGGTGCAAAGCTTGTGCACAGCTCCTTGATCTGCTGTCGCTGCAGACGTCCCAGGGTCGTGGAGAGGTTCACCTCTTCCACGCCACCATTCCTTTTTCCTTCGTAGTAGACACCTGCAGGCCACTCCGCGTCATCTGTTTCCTGGGCTGTAAACTGGCAAACGTTTAATTCTCTGGAATAAAAGGGCTTAAGAGAATTAACATGGTATACCTTAGGCTTTATGTTGGAGGTGGGGGAGGCTATGAGATAGTTAACAGCTCCTAGGTGCTCCTGGACCGTGAATGGTCCTTCCCACGATGCTTCCATTTTATGGGCCTGGAGCGCCTTTAAGACCATGACTTGGTCTCCTACTTTGAAGGACCGTTCTCTGGAATGTTTATCATACCAGGCCTTTTGCTCTTCCTGAGCATCCTTTAGGTTTTCTTTAGCAAGGGCTAAAGAGTGTCGGAGGGTGTTTTGTAGGTTGCTTACAAAGTCTAGAATGTTAGTTCCTGGAGAAGGCGTAAACCCCTCCCATTGCTGCTTCACCAACTGTAATGGCCCCTTAACCTCGCGGCCATACACAAGTTCAAATGGTGAAAACCCTAAACTGGGATGTGGTACAGCCCTGTAGGCAAAAAGCAACTGCTGCAACACTAGGTCCCAATCATTGGAGTGTTCATTTATGAATTTACGTATCATGGCCCCCAAAGTTCCATTAAACCTCTCCACCAGACCATTGGTTTGATGGTGATGAGGGGTGGCAACCAAGTGATTCACCCCATGAGCTTCCCACAGGTTTTTCATGTTCCCTGCCAGGAAATTAGTTCCCGAATCTGTAAGGATGTCGGAGGGCCAACCTACCCTGGCAAAAATGTCTGCTAATGCCTGGCACACACTTTTAGCCTTGGTGTTGCTTAAGGGTACAGCTTCCAGCCATCGGGTAGCAAAATCCATGAAAGTCAGTACGTACTGCTTTCCTCTGGGTGTCTTCTTTGGGAAAGGACCCAGAATATCCACAGCTACTTGCTGAAATGGGACCTCAATTATGGGTAGTGGCTGGAGAGGGGCTTTAACCTGGTCTTGGGGCTTTCCCACTCGTTGGCACACCTCACAAGACCGGACATAATTAGCAACGTCCTTGCCCATTCCCTCCCAGTGGAAGGACTTCCCCAACCGGTCTTTGGTTCTGTTCACCCCAGAATGGCCACTGGGATGATCATGGGCTAAGCTCAAGAGCTTTACCCGATACTTAGTGGGAACCACCAACTGTCTTTGAGGATGCCAGTCTTCCTGGTGCCCACCAGAAAGAGTCTCCTTGTATAAAAGTCCTTGTTCTACAACAAACCGGGATCGGTTAGAAGAGCTGAGAGGCGGTGGGGTGCTCCGCGCCGCCGCCCAAGCTTTCTGAAGGCTGTCATCTGCTTCCTGCTCGGCCTGGAACTGTTCCCTTGATGCTGGAGACATCAGTTCCTCCTTGGACTGTGGACTTGGGCTTGGTCCCTCTGGAAGCGATGCAGGTGCTGGGGCTGTTTCCGTTGACTGTGAACCGCTGTCCGCTGGTGCACTATGTTGTATGTCAGGCTCTGGCTGAGCCTCTTGGGTAGGGTTATCTGCTGCTTCCACCAGTTCAGGATCGCTGGTGCCCTCTGGCATTGGAGTTGTAGACGGGTTTGCAAGCGCTGGACTCAGTGCTGGCAATGGTTCTGGTGCTGGTTGCGTTGCCAGTTCCGGTTCCGAGACTGGCTTTGGCTGAGTCTCTGGGATTGGATCCACTACGGCTGTTGCAGTCGTTGGCAGGGGATCCGGTTCCACCACCTGTGTTTGGGTCTCCGGTAACACAGACGGGGCTCTGGTGGACGGCTCAGGAACAGGGATGGGGGTGAAAGCTTGCTTAGCCTGGCTGCGGGTGACTATTCCCACCCTCTTGGCTAGCTTCACATGGTTGGCCAAGTCTTCCCCCAGCAGCATGGGGATGGGATAATTGTCATAGACTGCAAAAGTCCACATTCCTGCCCAGCCCTTGTACTGGACATGCAACTGGGCTGTAGGCAAGGTTACAGACTGTGACACGAAGGGTTGAATTGTCACTGTAGCCTCCGGGTTGATGAGTTTGGGGTCCACTAGGGATTGGTGGATAGTTGACACTTGTGCCCCAGTGTCCCTCCAAGCGATAACCTTCTTTCCGCCCACTCTCAAGGTTTCCCTTCGCTCCGAGGGTATGAGAGAGGCATCTGGGTCTGGGGATCTTTGGTGTGATTGGGGTGTAATGAACTGTAATCGGTTGGGGTTCTTGGGGCAGTGAGCCTTTATATGCCCCAGTTCATTACATTTAAAACATCGCCCTGCTAAAGTATCACCGGGGCGATGTTGGTTGGTGGAGACTGGTGGGGTGGGGTGAGAAGGCGTCTGGGGTTTCCCTTGGGATGTGGGTGGGGCCTTGGGTTGGCCCCGATGATAAGGTTTTGTTTCGGCTTGCCCCTTCTGATATTCGCTCCAACTGCTACTAGTTTTTTTCTTTTCTGTCACCTCCACCCATTTGGCTCCAATCTCCCCCGCCTCGGTTACAGTTTTGGGCTTTCTATCTAGGATGTACCTTTCTATTTCCTCAGGAACACCCTCTAAAAACTGCTCCATTTTTACTAGGGAAAGCAGATCTTCCAGAGATTTAACATTTGCTCCTGATACCCAGGCATCACAATTTTTGTCAATGTGGTAGGCATGCCGGGTAAATGACACATCTGGTTTCCACCTTAGGGCTCTGAACCGCCAACGGGCATGCTCGGGTGTTAGCCCCATTCTGAGTCTGGCCTTGTTTTTAAAAAGTTCATAACTGTTCATGTGTTCCTTAGGCATTTCAGCCGCCACCTCTGCTAAGGGTCCACTGAGCTGCGGTCTCAGCTCTACCATGTACTGGGGTGGAGGGATGCTGTATCCAAGGCAGGCCCTTTCAAAAATTTTTAAGAAGGCCTCAGTATCATCGCCTGCCTTGTAGGTGGGGAATTTCCTGGGATGGGAAGTGGTACCTGGAGAGGAGTTGTTAGGATGGTCTGATGCATCCTGCCTAGTCCTTGCTGCTTCCAGTTCCATCTCTTTTTTTTTCAGCTCCATCTCTCTTTTATGGGCCTCCTGTTTGGCTTTTTCTTCTCTTTCATGGGCCTCCTGTT
>NW_020709780.1:0-5927 GCF_002925995.2 Terrapene triunguis
AAGGCTTTTAATTAAAGAAAAAGGTAAAAATCATCTCTGTAAAATCAGTATGGAAAATAACTTTACAGGGTAATCAAACTTAAAGAGCTCAGAGGACCCCCCTCTGTCTTAGGTTCAAAGTACAGCAAACAAAGATAAACACTCTGGTAAAAGGTACATTTACAAGTTGAGAAAACAAAGTAAATCTAAGACTCCTTGCCTGGCTTTTTACTTACAAGTTTGAAATAGGAGAGACTTGGTTAGAAAGATGGGGAGAACCTGGATTGATGTCTGGTCCCTCTCAGTCCCAAGAGCGAACCACCCCTTAAACAAAGGGCACAAAACAAAAGCCTTCCCCCCCCCCCAAGATTTGAAAGTATCTTGTCCCCTTATTGGTCCTTAGGGTCACGAGCTTCTTAACCCTTTACAGGTAAAAGGATTTGGAGTCTCTGGCTAGGAGGGATTCCATAGCACTGTACACAGGAGAGCTGCCACCCTTCCTTTTATAGTTATGACACCCCCCCCAAATCACAGATAGTGTTGGACGTCCGGTTCCACACTGGCTGTGATTTCTTCCTGGAGCTCTAGGAGAAAACAGAGTTAATAAAACACATGTACCTTTAGACATACTACTGATTATATAAAAACTAACAATATGTTTTATTCCAAGAACAATTGTTAACCAGTTAACTCTGGGAAACTTTCCCGGGAGAGTGCATCAGCCACTTTGTTAGAAGCTCCCGAAATGTGTTGTATTTCAAAATCAAAATCTTGGAGAGCTAAACTCCACCGAAGAAGTTTTTTGTTATTTCCCTTGGCGGTATGAAGCCACTGTAGCGCAGCATGGTCTGTTTGTAGTTGGAAACGCCGTCCCCAAACATATGGGCGTAGCTTTTCCAGCGCGTACACAATGGCGTAGCATTCCTTTTCGCTGATTGACCAGTGGCTTTCCCTCTCAGACAGTTTCTTGCTGAGAAACACGACAGGATGGAATTCTTGATCCGGTCCTTCCTGCATTAAAACTGCTCCCACGCCTCTCTCGGAAGCATCTGTGGTTACTAGGAACGGTTTGTCAAAGTCTGGGGCCCTTAGCACAGAGTCAGACATGAGTGTTGCCTTAAGCTGGTTAAAGGCCTTTTGACACTTATCAGTCCACTGAACTGCATTTGGCTGTTTCTTTCTGGTTAGGTCTGTCAGCGGGGCGGCGATTTGGCTGTAGTGTGGTACAAATCGCCTATAATATCCGGCCAAGCCTAAGAAGGATTGGACCTGTTTCTTTGACTTTGGAACCGGCCACTTTTGGATAGCATCCACTTTGGCCTGTAGGGGATTTATAGTTCCTTGACCCACCTGGTGCCCCAGGTACGTCACTCTGTTTTGGCCTATTTGACACTTTTTAGCCTTAACAGTTAGTCCTGCCTGCCGGATGCGCTCGAAGACTTTTTCCAGGTGCTCCAGGTGTTCTGTCCATGAATCAGAAAAAATGGCCACATCATCAAGGTAGGCAACTGCAGATTCTCCCAATCCCGCTAGGAGACCATCTACAAGTCTTTGGAAGGTGGCGGGTGCATTTCGCAACCCGAAAGGGAATACATTGAATTCATACACTCCTGCCTGGGTGATGAAGACTGACCTTTCCTTAGCGGGTTCATCTAGTGGTACTTGCCAGTACCCTTTTGTTAAGTCTAAAGTAGAGATGAATTGGGCATGTCCCAATTTTTCCAATAGCTCATCTGTGCGTGGCATTGGATAGTTGTCAGGACGAGTTACAGCATTTAGCTTACGGTAGTCCACGCAAAAGCGTATTTCCCCATGTGGTTTGGGAACTAGAACCACTGGAGATGCCCATGCACTGGTAGAGGGGCGGATTATACCCATCTGTAGCATGTCCTGGATCTCCCTTTGTATAGCCGCTTGGGCATGAGGTGACTCCCGGTAGGGTGGGGTTCTAATTGGGTGAGCATTACCTGTGTCAATGGAGTGGTATGCTCGTTCGGTCCGTCCTGGAGTGGCTGAGAAAATCGGTGCAAAGCTTGTGCACAGCTCCTTGATCTGCTGTCGCTGCAGACGTCCAAGGGTCGTGGAGAGGTTCACCTCTTCCACGCCACCATTCCTTTTTCCTTCATAGTAGACACCTTCAGGCCACTCCGTGTCATCTGTTTCCTGGGCTGTAAACTGGCTAACGTTTAATTCTCTGGAATAAAAGGGTTTAAGAGAATTAACATGGTATACCTTAGGCTTTATGTTGGAGGTGGGGGAGGCTATGAGATAGTTAACAGCTCCTAGGCGCTCCTGGACCGTGAATGGTCCTTCCCACGACGCTTCCATTTTATGGGCCTGGAGCGCCTTTAAGACCATGACTTGGTCTCCTACTTTGAAGGACCGTTCTCTGGAATGTTTATCATACCAGGCCTTTTGCTCTTCCTGAGCATCCTTTAGGTTTTCTTTAGCAAGGGCTAAAGAGTGTCGGAGGGTGTTTTGTAGGTTGCTTACAAAGTCTAGAATGTTAGTTCCTGGAGAAGGCGTAAACCCCTCCCATTGCTGCTTCACCAACTGTAATGGCCCCTTACCTCGCGGCCATACACAAGTTCAAATGGTGAAAACCCTAAACTGGGATGTGGTACAGCCCTGTAGGCAAAAAGCAACTGCTGCAACACTAGGTCCCAATCATTGGAGTGTTCATTTACGAATTTACGTATCATGGCCCCCAAAGTTGCATTAAACCTTTCCACCAGACCATTGGTTTGATGGTGATGAGGGGTGGCAACCAAGTGATTCACCCCATGAGCTTCCCACAGGTTTTTCATGTTCCCTGCCAGGAAATTAGTTCCCGAATCTGTAAGGATGTCGGAGGGCCACCCTACCCTGGCAAAAATGTCTGCTAATGCCTGGCACACACTTTTAGCCTTGGTGTTGCTTAAGGGTACAGCTTCCGGCCATCGGGTAGCAAAATCCATGAAAGTCAGTACGTACTGCTTTCCTCTGGGTGTCTTCTTTGGGAAAGGACCCAGAATATCCACAGCTACTTGCTGAAATGGGACCTCAATTATGGGTAGTGGCTGGAGAGGGGCTTTAACCTGGTCTTGGGGCTTTCCCACTCGTTGGCACACCTCACAAGACCGGACATAATTAGCAACGTCCTTGCCCATTCCCTCCCAGTGGAAGGACTTCCCCAACCGGTCTTTGGTTCTGTTCACCCCAGAATGGCCACTGGGATGATCATGGGCTAAGCTCAAGAGCTTTACTCGATACTTAGTGGGAGCCACCAACTGTCTTTGAGGATGCTAGTCTTCCTGGTGCCCACCAGAAAGAGTCTCCTTGTATAAAAGTCCTTGTTCTACAACAAACCGGGATCGGTTAGAAGAGCTGAGAGGCGGTGGGGTGCTCCGCGCCGCCGCCCAAGCTTTCTGGAGGCTGTCATCTGCTTCCTGCTCGGCCTGGAACTGTTCCCTTGATGCTGGAGACATCAGTTCCTCCTTGGACTGTGGACTGGGGCTTGGTCCCTCTGGAAGCGATGCAGGTGCTGGGACTGTTTCCATTGACTGTGAACCGCTGTCTGCTGGTGCACTATGTGGTATTTCAGGCTCTGGCTGAGCCTCTTGGGTAGGGTTATCTGCTACTTCCGCCAGTTCAGGCTCGCTGGTGCCCTCTGGCATTGGAGTTGTAGACGGGTTTGCAAGCGCTGGACTCAGTGCTGGCAATGGTTCTGGTGCTGGTTGCGTTGTCAGTTCCGGTTCCGGGACTGGCTTTGGCTGGGTCTCTGGGATTGGATCCACTACGGCTGTTGCAGTCGTTGGCAGGGGATCCGGTTCCACCACCTGTGTTTGGGTCTCCGGTAACACAGACGGGGCCCTGGTGGACGGCTCAGGAACAGGGATGGGGGTGGAAGCTTGCTTAGCCTGGCTGCGGGTGACTATTCCCACCCTCTTGGCTAGCTTCACATGGTTGGCCAAGTCTTCCCCCAGCAGCATGGGGATGGGATAATTGTCATAGACTGCAAAAGTCCACATTCCTGCCCAGCCCTTGTACTGGACATGCAACTGGGCTGTAGGCAAGGTTACAGACTGTAGTCACTGTAGCCTCCGGGTTGATGAGTTTGGGGTCCACTAGGGATTGGTGGATAGTTGACACTTGTGCCCCAGTATCCCTCCAAGCGATAACCTTCTTTCCGCCCACTCTCAAGGTTTCCCTTCGCTCCGAGGGTATGAGAGAGGCATCTGGGTCTGGGGATCTTTGGTGTGATTGGGGTGTAATGAACTGTAATCGGTTGGGGTTCTTGGGGCAGTGAGCCTTTATATGCCCCAGTTCATTACATGTAAAACATCGCCCTGCTAAGGTATCACCGGGGCGATGTTGGTTGATGGAGACTGGTGTGGTGGGGTGAGAAGGCGTCTGGGGTTTCCCTTGGGATGTGGGTGGGGCCTTGGGTTGTCCCCGGTGGTAAGGTTTTGTTTCGGCTTGCCCCTTCTGATATTCGCTCCAACTGCTACTAGCTTTTTTCTTTTCTGTCACCTCCACCCATTTGGCTCCAATCTCCCCCGCCTCGGTTACAGTTTTGGGCTTCCCATCTAGGCTGTACCTTTCTATTTCCTCAGGAACACCCTCTAAAAACTGCTCCATTTGCAATAGGAAGGGCAACTCTTCCGTAGATTTAACATTTGCTCCTGATATCCAGGCATCCCAATTTTTCCCAATGTGGTAGGCATGTCGGGTAAATGACACATCGGGTTTCCACCTTAGGGCTCTGAACCGCCGACGGGCATGCTCAGGTGTTAGCCCCATTCTGATTCTGGCCTTGTTTTTAAAAAGTTCATAACTGTTCATGTGTTCCTTAGGCATTTCAGCCGCCACCTCTGCTAAGGGTCCACTGAGCTGCGGCCTCAGCTCTACCATGTACTGGGTTGGAGGGATGTTGTATCCAAGGCAGGCCCTTTCAAAATTTTCTAAGAAGGCCTCAGTATCATCACCTGCCTTGTAGGTAGGGAATTTCCTGGGATGGGAAATGGTACCTGGAGAGGAGTTGTTAGGATGGTCTGATGCACCCTGCCTAGTCCTTGCTGCTTCCAGTTCCATCTCTTTTTCTTTCAGCTCCATCTCTCTTTTATGGGCCTCCTGTTTGGCTTTTTCTTCTTTTTCATGGGCCTCCTGTTTGGCTTTTTCCAGCTCCATTTCTCTCTTGTGGGCTTTCTCTTCTCTGTCTCTCAGCTCCATCTCTCTCTTGTGGGCCCCCTCTTTGGCTTTCTCTTCTCTGTCTTTCAGCTCTATCTCTTTTTCTTTCAGCTCCATAGCTCTCTTGTGGGCCTCCTCTTTAGCTTTTTCTTCTTTGGTAGTCATTTTCCTGGTTTTCTTGTGCTGGGTCACACCCCTCTGCAGTTGACTGAAACTGGGATGTACTTAGCTCTGGCTGCTGCTGAGTTAACAGAGACTTTCTAACAAGCTACTCCCGAGGATGTAAAAAGAAAAAAAAAAAAAACAATTCAGCCTGTAAATTACCTTTACCAGTTCAAAGTTTGCTCACTGATTGAACCCTTCTCTTAACAAAGCCCCTTGTTAAAAAAACTTAACACCTCTGCCTTCAGGCAAGGAGAGATAAGATATGCATCTACCTTCAGCTCTGCTTTCCAAGCAGCTAGGAAAAAAAAAATTTCTTACTGGCTTTTGGGTCTAAAACGATCTCCACCGCTGTGCCACCATGTCAAGGCTGTATCCCCACTTTTGTAGGGGCCTGCATGAGGACTCCTAAGCTTAACTACCAGCTTAGTTCTGGTCCGCTGCCACCATCCCAAAGCTACTTCCCTTCCCTGGGTAGCCTTGAGAGACCTTCACCAATTCCCTGGTGAATACAGATCCACACTCCTTGGATCTTAAAACAAGGAGAAATTGACCCTTCCCCCCCCTCCTTCCTTTCACCAACTCCTGGTGAATACAGATCCAAACCCCCTTGGATC
>NW_020709781.1:0-374 GCF_002925995.2 Terrapene triunguis
CTGGTTCTTAAAAAAGAAGGCTTTTAATTAAAGAAAAAGGTAAAAATTATCTCTGTAAAATCAGTATGGAAAATACTTTACAGGGTAATCAAACTTAAAGAGCTCAGAGGACCCCCCTCTGTCTTAGGTTCAAAGTACAGCAAACAAAGATACACACTCTGGTAAAAAGGTACATTTACAAGTTGAGAAAACAAAGTAAATCTAAGACGCCTTGCCTGTCTTTTTACTTACTAGTTTGAAATAGGAGAGACTTGTTTAGAAAGATGGGGAGAACCTGGATTGATGTTTGGTCCCTCTCAGTCCCAAGAGCGAACCACCCCTTTAAACAAAGAGCACACACAAAAGCCCTTCCCCCCCCCAAGATTTGAAAGTAT
>NW_020709781.1:474-3438 GCF_002925995.2 Terrapene triunguis
CCCCCCCCCAAGATTTGAAAGTATTTTGCCCCCTTATTGGTCCTTCGGGTCAGGTGTCAGTCAGGTTACCCGAGCCTCTTAACCCTTTACAGGTAAAAGGATTTGGAGTCTCTGGCTAGGAGGGATTCCATAGCACTGTACACAGGAGAGCTGCCACCCTTCCCTTTATAGTTATGACACGCCCCCCAAATCACAGATAGTGTTGGACGTTTGGTTCCACACTGGCTGTGATTTCTTCCTGGAGTTCTAGGAGAAAACAGAGTTAATAAGACACATGTACCTTTAGACATACTACTGATTATATAAAAACTAACAATATGTTTCATTTCAAGAACGATTGTTAACCAGTTAACTCTGGGAAACTTTCCCGGGAGAGTGCATCAGCCACTTTGTTAGAAGCTCCCGAAATGTGTTGTATTTCAAAATCAAAATTTTGGAGAGCTAAACTCCATTGAAGAAGTTTTTTGTTATTTCCCTTGGCGGTATGAAGCCACTGTAGCGCAGCATGGTCTGTTTGTAGTTGGAAACGCCGTCCCCAAACATATGGGCGTAGCTTTTTCAGCGCGTACACAATGGCGTAGCATTCCTTTTCGCTGATTGACCAGTGGCTTTTCCTCTCTGACAGTTTTTTGCTGAGAAACACGACAGGATGGAATTCTTGATCCGGTTCTTCCTGCATTAAAACTGCTCCCACGCCTCGCTCGGAAGCATCTGTGGTTACTAGGAACGGTTTGTCAAAGTCTGGGGCCCTTAGCACAGGGTCAGACATGAGTGTTGCCTTAAGCTGGTTAAAGGCCTTTTGACACTTATCAGTCCACTGAACTGCATTTGGCTGTTTCTTTTTGGTTAGGTCTGTCAGCGGGGCGGCGATTTGGCTGTAGTGTGGTACAAATCGCCTATAATATCCGGCCAAGCCTAAGAAGGATTGGACCTGTTTTTTGGACTTTGGAACCGGCCACTTTTGGATAGCATCCACTTTGGCCTGTAGGGGATTTATAGTTCCTTGACCCACCTGGTGCCCCAGGTACGTCACTCTGTTTTGGCCTATTTGACACTTTTTAGCCTTAACAGTTAGTCCTGCCTGTCGGATGCGCTCGAAGACTTTTCCCAGGTGCTCCAGGTGTTCTGTCCATGAATCAGAAAAAATGGCCACATCATCGAGGTAGGCAACTGCAGATTCTCCCAATCCCGCTAGGAGACCATCTACAAGTCTTTGGAAGGTGGCGGGTGCATTTCGCAACCCGAAAGGGAGTACATTGAATTCGTACACCCCTGCCTGGGTGACGAAGGCTGACCTTTCCTTAGCGGGTTCATCTAGTGGTACTTGCCAGTACCCTTTGGTTAAGTCTAAAGTAGAGATGAATTGGGCATGTCCCAATTTCTCCAATAGCTCATCTGTGCGTGGCATTGGATAGTTGTTAGGACGAGTTACAGCATTTAGCTTACGGTAGTCCACGCAAAAGCGTATTTCCCCATCTGGTTTGGGAACTAGAACCACTGGAGATGCCCATGCACTGTTAGAGGGGCGGATTATACCCATCTGTAGCATGTCCTGGATCTCCCTTTGTATAGCAGCTTGGGCATGAGGTGACTCCCGGTAGGGTGGGGTTCTAATTGGGTGAGCATTACTTGTGTCAATGGAGTGGTATGCCCGTTCGGTCCGTCCTGGAGTGGCTGAGAAAATCGGTGCAAAGCTTGTGCACAGCTCCTTGATCTGCTGTCGCTGCAGACGTCCCAGGGTCGTGGAGAGGTTCACCTCTTCCACGCCACCATTCCTTTTTCCTTCGTAGTAGACACCTGCCGGCCACTCCGCGTCATCTGTTTCCTGGGCTGTAAACTGGCAAACGTTTAATTCTCTGGAATAAAAGGGCTTAAGAGAATTAACATGGTATACCTTAGGCTTTATGTTGGAGGTGGGGGAGGCTATGAGATAGTTAACAGCTCCTAGGCGCTCCTGGACCGTGAATGGTCCTTTTCACGACGCTTTTATTTTATGGGCCTGGAGCGCCTTTAAGACCATGACTTGGTCTCCTACTTTGAAGGACCGTTCTCTGGAATGTTTATTATACCAGGCCTTTTTTTTAAAAAGTTCATAACTGTTCATGTGTTCCTTAGGCATTTCAGCTGCCACCTCTGCTAAGGGTCCACTGAGCTGCGGCCTCAGCTCTACCATGTACTGGGGTTGAGGGATGCTGTATCCAAGGCAGGCCCTTTCAAAATTTTCTAAGAAGGCCTCAGTATCATCGCCTGCCTTGTAGGTGGGGAATTTCCTGGGATGGGAAGTGGTACCTGGAGAGGAGTTGTTAGGATGGTCTGCTGCATCCTGCCTAGTCCTTGCTGCTTCCAGTTCCATTTCTTTTTTTTTCAGCTCCATCTCTTTTTTGTGGGCCTCCTGTTTGGCTTTTTCTTCTCTTTCATGGGCCTCCTGTTTGGCTTTTTCTTCTCTTTTATGCTGCTCTGCCTCGAGTTTTTTAATTTCAAGCAGTCTCTGATGTTTTTTTTCATTTTCTTCTGCTTCTAGTCTGGCCAGTTCTATTTTGTTAGCTACTTTTTTGGTAGTCATTTTTCTGTTTTCTTGTGCTGGGTCACACCCTCTGCAGTTGACTGAAACTGGGATGTACTTAGCTCTGGCTGCTGCTGAGTTAACAGAGACTTTCTAACAAGCTACTCCCGAGGATGTAAAAAGAAAAAAAAAACAATTCAGCCTGTAAATTACCTTTACCAGTTCAAAGTTTGCTCCCTTTGAACCCTTCTCTTAACAAAGCCCCTTGTTAAAAAAAAACTTAACACCTCTGCCTTCAGGCAAGGAGAGATAAGATATGCATCTACCTTCAGCTCTGCTTCCAAGCAGCTAGAAGGAAAAAAAATCTCTTACTGGCTTTTGGGTCTAAAACGATCCCACCGCTACCACCATGTCAAGGCTGTATCCCCACTTTGAACCTTAGGGTACAAATGTAGGGGCCT
>NW_020709782.1:0-1088 GCF_002925995.2 Terrapene triunguis
CACAGCCACTGGGTGTATTATAAGTCCAAGAAATTATTTTGTGGTTGCTAGAGAACTATTGCCAAACAATCACAGTATAAAAAACAATAACATTTGCACAGGGATTGTCATACCAGCTCAGACCAGTGGGCCATCTAATCCTGTAACCTGTCTCTGACAGTGGCCTGTACCAGATGCTTTAGAAGGAAATAGAATAACCTGTCAATGGAAGAAGTTTCTTCCTTGCACACATTAGTCAAGGCAGGAGCGCCGCCAGATTTTTTGGTACCCTAAGTGGCGGAAGGTCCCGCCCCCGAAATGCCGCCCCCGACAGAGGTGGTGGAAGGTCCCGCCCCCAAAATGCTGCCCCATCAGAGGCGGCGGAAGGTCCCGCCCCCGAAATACCGACCACAACCGGGACGGCCGAAGATCCAGCCGTTGAGGTCACCCCCCCTCCAAATGTTAGTGCCCTAGGCGACCGCCTAGGTCGCCTAATGGGTTGCACCGGCCCTGAGTCAAGGTAGACTTAGGCAATGAAGAATGAAGGTTTATAGCCTTTTTTTTTTAATTCCTACCTAACAATGTCAAACTGCAGCCTAGCTAGAGTGATCGACACAGGAGAATAAGGAGGCGCAAGGTACTCCCTCACATCCCAGTACTGACAACCCACAAGCAGGAGAGGAAACAGCTTCTGCAGAACTGCTGTGCTCCTCCAAGGGTGAGTGAGATGGAGTATGACATGATGGGGACTGGGTTAAGCTTTTGATCCACCCCTCCATGCATTGGCCAGCATAGCTGGATATAGACCTGGGACAGGTTACCTGCTGCTCCAGGGATAGGGAATGTAGTGTATGAAGACCCAAAATAGGGGTCTGAAATTGTTCCCACCCTCTTTTCTTTACCCACATGTAGCCCAACAAAGATCCTCCTTTCCTCGCTGCCAGTTTGTCCCCCTGGGCCACACAAACTTTTCCTTTTTATGGCTTGATAACAGGCCTGAAATGACCCTCCATCCCCACATAGACCTGGCAACAGGAAGCAGCTTGCCCCAGCTGCAGCCTCCACAGCCACTGGGTGTATTATAAGTCCAAGAAATTATTTTGTGGTTG
>NW_020709783.1:0-5121 GCF_002925995.2 Terrapene triunguis
GTTTCTCAAGGCTTCCCAGGGAGGGAATTCTTGAGATGGTGGCAGCGAACCAAAGCTAAACTGGTAGTTAAGCTTAGGAGTCCTCATGCAGGCCCCTACATTTGTACCCTAAAGTTCAAAGTGGGGATACAGCCTTGACATGGTGGCATAGCGGTGGGATACATTTTAAACCCAAAAGCCAGTAAGAGATTTTTTTTTCCTTCTAGCTGCTTGGAGAGCAGAGCTGAAAGGTAGATGCATATCTTATCTCTCCTTGCCTGAAGGCAGAGGTGTTAAGTTCTTTTTAACAAGGGGCTTTGTTAAGAGAAGGGTTCAATCAGTGAGCAAACTTTGAACTGGTAAAGGTAATTTACAGGCTGAATTGTTTTTTTTTTCTTTTTACATCCTCAGGAGTAGCTTGTTAGAAAGTCTCTGTTAACTCAGCAGCAGCCAGAGCTAAGTACATCCCAGTTTCAGTCAACTGCAGAGGGGTGTGACCCAGCACAAGAAAACCAGGAAAATGACTACCAAAGAAGAAAAAGCTAAAGAGGAGGCCCACAAGAGAGCTATGGAGCTGAAAGAAAAAGAGATAGAGCTGAGAGACAGAGAAGAGAAAGCCAGAGAGGGGGCCCACAAGAGAGAGATGGAGCTGAGAGACAGAGAAGAGAAAGCCAAAGAGGAGGCCCACAAGAGAGAAATGGAGCTGGAAAAAGCCAAACAGGAGGCCCATGAAAGAGAAGAAAAAGCCAAACAGGAGGCCCATAAAAGAGAGATGGAGCTGAAAGAAAAAGAGATGGAACTGGAAGCAGCAAAGACTAGGCAGGGTGCATCAGACCATCCTAACAACTCCTCTCCAGGTACCACTTCCCATCCCAGGAAATTCCCTACCTACAAGGCAGGCGATGATACTGAGGCCTTCTTAGAAAATTTTGAAAGGGCCTGCCTTGGATACAACATCCCTCCAACCCAGTACATGGTAGAGCTGAAGCCGCAGCTCAGTGGACCCTTAGCAGAGGTGGCGGCTGAAATGCCTAAGGAACACATGAACAATTATGAACTTTTTAAAAACAAGGCCAGAATCAGAATGGGGATAACACCTGAGCATGCCCGTTGGCGGTTCAGAGCCCTAAGGTGGAAACCCGATGTGTCATTTACCCGACATGCCTACCACATTGGGAAAAATTGGGATGCCTGGATATCAGGAGCAAATGTTAAATCTACGGAAGAGTTGCCCTTCCTATTGCAAATGGAGCAGTTTTTAGAGGGTGTTCCTGAGGAAATAGAAAGGTACATCCTAGATGGGAAGCCCAAAACTGTAACCGAGGCGGGGGAGATTGGAGCCAAATGGGTGGAGGTGACAGAAAAGAAAAAAGCTAGTAGCAGTTGGAGCGAATATCAGAAGGGGCAAGCCGAAACAAAACCTTACCACCGGGGACAACCCAAGGCCCCACCCACATCCCAAGGGAAACCCCAGACGCCTTCTCACCCCACCCCACCAGTCTCCACCAACCAACATCGCCCCGGTGATACCTTAGCAGGGCGATGTTTTAAATGTAATGAACTGGAGCATATAAAGGCTCACTGACCCAAGAACCCCAACCGATTACAGTTCATTACACCCCAATCACACCAAAGAACCCCAGACCCAGATGCCTCTCTCATACCCTCGGAGCGAAGGGAAACCTTGAGAGTGGGCGGAAAGAAGGTTATCGCTTGGAGGGACACTGGGGCACAAGTGTCAACTATCCACCAATCCCTAGTGGACCCCAAACTCATCAACCCGGAGGCTACAGTGACAATTCAACCCTTCGTGTCACAGTCTGTAACCTTGCCTACAGCCCAGTTGCATGTCCAGTACAAGGGCTGGGCAGGAATGTGGACTTTTGCAGTCTATGACAATTATCCCATCCCCATGCTGCTGGGAGAAGACTTGGCCAACCATGTGAAGCTAGCCAAGAGGGTGGGAATAGTCACCCACAGCCAGGCTAAGCAAGCTTTCACCCCCATCCCAGTTCCTGAGCCGTCCACCAGGGCCCCGTCTGTGTTACCGGAGACCCAAGCACAGGTGGTGGAACCGGATCCCCTGCCAACGACTGCAACAGCCGTAGTGGATCCAATCCCAGAGACCCAGCCAAAGCCAGTCCCGGAACCGGAACTGGCAACGCAACCAGCACCAGAACCATTGCCAGCACTGAGTCCAGCGCTTGCAAACCCGTCTACAACTCCAATGCCAGAGGGCACCAGCGAGCCTGAACTGGCGGAAGCAGCAGAAAACCCTACCCAAGAGGCTCAGCCAGAGCCTCAGATACCACATAGTGCACCAGCGGACAGCGGTTCACAGTCAATGGAAACAGCCCCAGCACCTGCATCGCTTCCAGAGGGACCAAGCCCCAGTCCACAGTCCAAGGAGGAACTGATGTCTCCAGCATCAAGGGAACAGTTCCAGGCCGAGCAGGAAGCAGATGACAGCCTTCAGAAAGCTTGGGCGGAGGCACGGAGCACCCCACCGCCTCTCAGCTCTTCTAACCGATCCCGGTTTGTTGTAGAAAAAGGACTTTTATACAAGGAGACTCTTTCTGGTGGGCACCAGGAAGACTGGCATCCTCAAAGACAGTTGGTAGTTCCCACTAAGTATCGGGTAAAGCTCTTGAGCTTAGCCCATGATCATCCCAGTGGCCATTCTGGGGTGAACAGAACCAAAGACCGGTTGGGGAAGTCCTTCCACTGGGAGGGAATGGGCAAGGACGTTGCTAATTATGTCCGGTCTTGTGAGGTGTGCCAACGAGTGGGAAAGCCCCAAGACCAGGTTAAAGCCCCTCTCCAGCCACTACCCATAATTGAGGTCCCATTTCAGCGAGTAGCTGTGGATATTCTGGGTCCTTTCCCAAAGAAGACACCCAGAGGAAAGCAGTACGTACTGACTTTCATGGATTTTGCTACCCGATGGCCGGAAGCTGTACCCTTAAGCAACACCAAGGCTAAAAGTGTGTGCCAGGCATTAGCAGACATTTTTGCCAGGGTAGGTTGGCCCTCCGACATCCTTACAGATTCGGGAACTAATTTCCTGTCAGGGAACATGAAAAACCTGTGGGAAGCTCATGGGGTGAATCACTTGGTTGCCACCCCTCATCACCATCAAACCAATGGTCTGGTGGAGAGGTTTAATGGAACTTTGGGGGCCATGATACGTAAATTCGTAAATGAACACTCCAATGATTGGGACCTACTGTTGCAGCAGTTGCTTTTTGCCTACAGGGCTGTACCACATCCCAGTTTAGGGTTTTCACCATTTGAACTTGTGTATGGCTGCGAGGTTAAGGGGCCATTACAGTTGGTGAAGCAGCAATGGGAGGGGTTTACGCCTTCTCCAGGAACTAACATTCTAGACTTTGTAAGCAACCTACAAAACACCCTCCGACACTCTTTAGCCCTTGCTAAAGAAAACCTAAAGGATGCTCAGGAAGAGCAAAAGGCCTGGTATGATAAACATTCCAGAGAACGGTCCTTCAAAGTAGGAGACCAAGTCATGGTCTTAAAGGCGCTCCAGGCCCATAAAATGGAAGCATCGTGGGAAGGACCATTCATGGTCCAGGAGAGCCTAGGAGCTGTTAACTATCTCATAGCCTCCCCCACCTCCAACATAAAGCCTAAGGTATACCATGTTAATTCTCTTAAGCCCTTTTATTCCAGAGAATTAAACGTTTGCCAGTTTACAGCCCAGGAAACAGATGACGCGGAGTGGCCTGCAGGTGTCTACTACGAAGGAAAAAGGAATGGTGGCGTGGAAGAGGTGAACCTCTCCACGACCCTGGGACGTCTGCAGCGACAGCAGATCAAGGAGCTGTGCACAAGCTTTGCACCGATTTTCTCAGCCACTCCAGGACGGACCGAACGGGCATACCACTCCATTGACACAGGTAATGCTCACCCAATTAGAACCCCACCCTACCGGGAGTCACCTCATGCCCAAGCGGCTATACAAAGGGAGATCCAGGACATGCTACAGATGGGTATAATCTGCCCCTCTAGCAGTGCATGGGCATCTCCTGTGGTTCTAGTTTCCAAACCAGATGGGGAAATACGCTTTTGCGTGGACTACCGTAAGCTAAATGCTGTAACTCGTCCTGACAACTATCCAATGCCACGCACAGATGAGCTATTGGAAAAATTGGGACATGCCCAATTCATCTCTACTTTAGACTTAACCAAAGGGTACTGGCAAGTACCACTAGATGAACCCGCTAAGGAAAGGTCCGCCTTCGTCACCCAGGCAGGGGTGTATGAATTCAATGTACTCCCTTTCGGGTTGCGAAATGCACCCGCCACCTTCCAAAGACTTGTAGATGGTCTCTTAGCGGGATTGGGAGAATCTGCAGTTGCCTACCTCGATGATGTGGCCATTTTTTCTGATTCATGGACAGAACACCTGGAGCACCTGGGAAAAGTCTTCGAGCGCATCCGACAGGCAGGACTAACTGTTAAGGCTAAAAAGTGTCAAATAGGCCAAAACAGAGTGACGTACCTGGGGCACCAGGTGGGTCAAGGACTTATAAATCCCCTACAGGCCAAAGTGGATGCTATCCAAAAGTGGCCGGTTCCAAAGTCAAAGAAACAGGTCCAATCCTTCTTAGGCTTGGCCGGATATTATAGGCGATTTGTACCACACTACAGCCAAATCGCCGCCCCGCTGACAGACCTAACCAGAAAGAAACAGCCAAATGCAGTTCAGTGGACTGATAAGTGTCAAAAGGCCTTTAACCAGCTTAAGGCAACACTCATGTCTGACCCTGTGCTAAGGGCCCCAGACTTTGACAAACCGTTCCTAGTAACCACAGATGCGTCCGAGCGAGGCGTGGGAGCAGTTTTAATGCAGGAAGGACCGGATCAAGAATTCCATCCTGTCGTGTTTCTCAGCAAGAAACTGTCTGAGAGGGAAAGCCACTGGTCAATCAGCGAAAAGGAATGCTACGCCATTGTGTACACGCTGGAAAAGCTACGCCCATATGTTTGGGGACGGCGTTTCCAACTACAAACAGACCATGCTGTGCTACAGTGGCTTCATACCGCCAAGGGAAATAACAAAAAACTTCTTCGGTGGAGTTTAGCTCTCCAAGATTTTGATTTTGAAATACAACACATTTC
>NW_020709784.1:0-3882 GCF_002925995.2 Terrapene triunguis
CCCTACATTTGTACCCTAAGGTTCAAAGTGGGGATACAGCCTTGACATGGTGGCGCAGCGGTGGAGATCGTTTTAGACCCAAAAGCCAGTAAGATTTTTTTTTCCTTCTAGCTGCTTGGAGAGCAGAGCTGAAGGTAGATGCATATCTTATCTCTCCTTGCCTGAAGGCAGAGGTGTTAAGTTTTTTTTTTAACAAGGTCCTTTGTTAAGAGAAGGGTTCAAAGGGAGCAAACTTTGAACTGGTAAAGGTAATTTACAGGCTGAATTGTTTTTTTTTTTCTTTTTACATCCTCGGGAGTAGCTTGTTAGAAAGTCTCTGTTAACTCAGCAGCAGCCAGAGCTAAGTACATCCCAGTTTCAGTCAACTGCAGAGGGTGTGACCCAGCACAAGAAAACAGGAAAATGACTGCCAAAGAAGTAACTAACAAAATAGAACTGGCCAGACTAGAAGCAGAAGAAAACGAGAGAAAACATCAGAGACTGCTTGAAATTAAAAAACTCGAGGCAGAGCAGCATGAAAGAGAAGAAAAAGCCAAACAGGAGGCCCATGAAAGAGAAGAAAAAGCCAAACAGGAGGCCCACGAAAGAGAAGAAAAAGCCAAACAGGAGGCCCACAAGAGAGAGATGGAGCTGAAAGAAAAAGAGATGGAACTGGAAGCAGCAAGGACTAGGCAGGATGCAGCAGACCATCCTAACAACTCCTCTCCAGGTACCACTTCCCATCCCAGGAAATTCCCCACCTACAAGGCAGGCGATGATACTGAGGCCTTCTTAGAAAATTTTGAAAGGGCCTGCCTTGGATACAGCATCCCTCTAACCCAGTACATGGTAGAGCTGAGGCCGCAGCTCAGTGGACCCTTAGCAGAGGTGGCGGCTGAAATGCCTAAGGAACACATGAACAGTTATGAACTTTTTAAAAACAAGGCCAGAATCAGAATGGGGCTAACACCTGAGCATGCCCGTCGGCGGTTCAGAGCCCTAAGGTGGAAACCAGATGTGTCATTTACCCGGCATGCCTACCACATTCAAAAAAATTGGGATGCCTGGATATCAGGAGCAAATGTTAAATCTACGGAAGAGTTGCCCTTCCTATTGCAAATGGAGCAGTTTTTAGAGGGTGTTCCTGAGGAAATAGAAAGGTACATCCTAGATGGGAAGCCCAAAACTGTAACCGAGGCGGGGGAGATTGGAGCCAAATGGGTGGAGGTGACAGAAAAGAAAAAAGCTAGTAGCAGTTGGAGCGAATATCAGAAGGGGCAAGCCGAAACAAAACCTTATCACCGGGGACAACCCAAGGCCCCACCCACATCCCAAGGGAAACCCCAGACGCCTTCTCACCCCACCCCACCAGTCTCCACCAACCAACATCGCCCCGGTGATACCTTAGCAGGGCGATGTTTTAAATGTAATGAACTGGGGCATATAAAGGCTCACTGCCCCAAGAACCCTAACCGATTACAGTTCATTACACCCCAATCACACCAAAGATCCCCAGACCCAGATGCCTCTCTCATACCTTCGGAGCGAAGGGAAACCTTGAGAGTGGGCGGAAAGAAGGTTATCGCTTGGAGGGACACTGGGGCACAAGTGTCAACTATCCACCAATCCCTAGTGGACCCCAAACTCATCAACCCGGAGGCTACAGTGACAATTCAACCCTTCGTGTCACAGTCTGTAACCTTGCCTACAGCCCAGTTGCATGTCCAGTACAAGGGCTGGGCAGGAATGTGGACTTTTGCAGTCTATGACAATTATCCCATCCCCATGCTGCTGGGGGAAGACTTGGCCAACCATGTGAAGCTAGCCAAGAAGGTGGGAATAGTCACCCGCAGCCAGGCTAAGCAAGCTTTCACCCCCATCCCTGTTCCTGAGCCGTCCACCAGAGCCCCGTCGGTGTTACCGGAGACCCAAACACAGGTGGTGGAACCGGATCCCCTGCCAACGACTGCAACAGCCGTAGTGGATCCAATCCCAGAGACCCAGCCAAAGCCAGTCCCGGAACCGGAACTGACAACGCAACCAGCACCAGAACCATTGCCAGCACTGAGTCCAGCGCTTGCAAACCCGTCTACAACTCCAATGCCAGAGGGCACCAGCGAGCCTGAACTGGCGGAAGTAGCAGATAACCCTACCCAGGAGGCTCAGCCAGAGCCTGAAATACCACATAGTGCACCAGAGGACAGCGGTTCACAGTCAATGGAAACAGCCCCAGCACCTGCATCGCTTCCAGAGGGACCAAGCCCCAGTCCACAGTCCAAGGAGGAACTGATGTCTCCAGCATCAAGGGAACAGTTCCAGGCCGAGCAGGAAGCAGATGACAGCCTTCAGAAAGCTTGGGCGGCGGCGCGGAGCACCCCACCGCCTCTCAGCTCTTCTAACCGATCCCGGTTTGTTGTAGAAAAAGGACTTTTATACAAGGAGACTCTTTCTGGTGGGCACCAGGAAGACTGGCATCCTCAAAGACAGTTGGTAGTTCCCACTAAGTATCGGGTAAAGCTCTTGAGCTTAGCCCATGATCATCCCAGTGGCCATTCTGGGGTGAACAGAACCAAAGACCGGTTGGGGAAGTCCTTCCACTGGGAGGGAATGGGCAAGGACGTTGCTAATTATGTCCGGTCTTGTGAGGTGTGCCAACGAGTGGGAAAGCCCCAAGACCAGGTTAAAGCCCCTCTCCAGCCACTACCCATAATTGAGGTCCCATTTCAGCGAGTAGCTGTGGATATTCTGGGTCCTTTCCCAAGGAAGACACCCAGAGGAAAGCAGTACGTACTGACTTTCATGGATTTTGCTACCCGATGGCCGGAAGCTGTACCCTTAAGCAACACCAAGGCTAAAAGTGTGTGCCAGGCATTAGCAGACATTTTTGCCAGGGTAGGTTGGCCCTCCGACATCCTTACAGATTCGGGAACTAATTTCCTGGCAGGGAACATGAAAAACCTGTGGGAAGCTCATGGGGTGAATCACTTGGTTGCCACCCCTCATCACCATCAAACCAATGGTCTGGTGGAGAGGTTTAATGGAACTTTGGGGGCCATGATACGTAAATTCGTAAATGAACACTCCAATGATTGGGACCTAGTGTTGCAGCAGTTGCTTTTTGCCTACAGGGCTGTACCACATCCCAGTTTAGGGTTTTCACCATTTGAACTTGTGTATGGCCGCGAGGTTAAGGGGCCATTACAGTTGGTGAAGCAGCAATGGGAGGGGTTTACGCCTTCTCCAGGAACTAACATTCTAGACTTTGTAAGCAACCTACAAAACACCCTCCGACACTCTTTAGCCCTTGCTAAAGAAAACCTAAAGGATGCTCAGGAAGAGCAAAAGGCCTGGTATGATAAACATTCCAGAGAACGGTCCTTCAAAGTAGGAGACCAAGTCATGGTCTTAAAGGCGCTCCAGGCCCATAAAATGGAAGCGTCGTGGGAAGGACCATTCACGGTCCAGGAGCGCCTAGGAGCTGTTAACTATCTCATAGCCTCCCCCACCTCCAACATAAAGCCTAAGGTATACCATGTTAATTCTCTTAAGCCCTTTTATTCCAGAGAATTAAACGTTTGCCAGTTTACAGCCCAGGAAACAGATGACGCGGAGTGGCCTGCAGGTGTCTACTACGAAGGAACAAGGAATGGTGGCGTGGAAGAGGTGAACCTCTCCACGACCCTGGGACGTCTGCAGCGACAGCAGATCAAGGAGCTGTGCACAAGCTTTGCACCGATTTTCTCAGCCACTCCAGGACGGACCGAACGGGCATACCACTCCATTGACACAGAACTCCAGGAAGAAATCACAGCCAGTGTGGAACCGAACGTCCAACACTATCTGTGATTTGGGGGGCGTGTCATAACTATAAAGGGAAGGGTGGCAGCTCTCCTGTGTACAGTG
>NW_020709785.1:0-1124 GCF_002925995.2 Terrapene triunguis
CCCTACATTTGTACCCTAAGGTTCAAAGTGGGGATACAGCCTTGACAGGGGGATTATGGATATAACATTGCGTTTTAATATTTTATTTCTGCTAATATTTATTTCAGATGTAATATGTTCGAATATCACCATCTCCCTGGGTGATGGAAGACAAGGCAGAACTGGGTTGCAGAAAATACATAATCCCATTCAAAGTAGCCAAGTAAAGCTGTGAACCAGCCTTTGTGTTGTTCCAAGCAACAATGGCTCATGTCACTGGCCTACACATCTCCAGGGAGAAGGGACAGCTCTAAAGCAGTGGCTCTCAACCTTTCCAGACTACTGTACCCCTTTCAGCAGTCTGATTTGTCTTGCGTACCCCAAGTTTCACCTTGCTTACAAAATCAGGCATAAAATACAGAAGTGTCACAGCACACTAGTACTGAAAAATTGTATATGTTTTCATTTTTACCATATAATTATAAAATAAATCAATTGGAATATAATTATTGTACTTACATTTCAGTGTATAGTATATAGAGCAGTATAAACAAGTCATTGTCTGCATGAAATTTTAGTTTGTACTGACTTTGCTAGTGCTTTTTATGTAGCTTGTTGTAAATCTAGGCAAATATCTAGATGAGTTGATGTACTCCCTGGAAGGCCTCTGTGTACCCCCAGGGGTACATGTACCCCTGGTTGAGAACCACTGATTTAAAGAATCTCTTCTTGGGGAACGCTGAGGAGACAGCCACAGTTCTGCAGCATCATCCCAATTCCCTGGAGAATGGCTTCAGTGGTGTTTGGGGAGGGAATGGAGCAAAAATCAGCTGCTTCCCCTAGCTAAGCGTGTAGATTTCGATTCCAAAATCTGATCAAGAGTTGATGCTGTGCTGGGCCCACCATTCCCCCCACCCGCTCCCCAGAGGCTGTTCCTGGGCAGTTGCAGGGGGAGTCAACCATGAGCAGCATAACTCCTGTTGACAGTGTGCTGATGGTGGGGAAGGTGGGTTAGCACATTTGCACATGATGGCTGTTGTACATGTAGGAACAACTCCATAGATCTGGGGATGCCCTTCAGATGGATCTGTGAGGGTGGGAGGTATTGCCTCCTGCACATGTGGTAGCCCCACAAATCTCCCCCC
>NW_020709786.1:0-1535 GCF_002925995.2 Terrapene triunguis
TACCATGAAATTTACAGAGGAACATTATGTCAACAATAGCAGCAGAACCATGGAGAGGGTATTTTCCTTCATGCTGCTGCATGTAGGGGAGATGTCTTGGCTCAAGTGCACTTTGTAATTTAAGAAAAGGATTATGAGTCCGAGCAGCAGCAGTACCAAGCAATTAATGAAATTGCTCTTTTGGGAGGGCTCAGTGTACTCTCTTAAATATGTTGAAAATTACCCACAATCCCTGAAGGGCTGTACTTGGAACAAAAGCCAGATTTAAAACCTGAACTTAATATAATAATGTGGAATAAATCTTGAGGCTGCTAGTCAGCAAGTTCCCTCTACTTCTTGCTTTAAGTTATCATTCTACCTGCTGCACACATCTCGCTATTGCCGCATGACTCATCGGGGGATTATGGATATAACATTGCGTTTTAATATTTTATTCTGCTAATATTTATTTCAGATGTAATATGTTCGAATATCACCATCTCCCTGGGTGATGGAAGACAAGGCAGAACTGGGCTGCAGAAAATACATAATCCCATTCAAAGTAGCCAAGTAAAGCTGTGAACCAGCCTTTGTGTTGTTCCAAGCAACAATGGCTCATGTCACTGGCCTACACATCTCCAGGGAGAAGGGACAGCTCTAAAGCAGTGGCTCTCAACCTTTCCAGACTACTGTACCCCTTTCAGCAGTCTGATTTGTCTTGCGTACCCCAAGTTTCACCTTGCTTACAAAATCAGGCATAAAATACAGAAGTGTTACAGCACACTAGTACTGAAAAATTGTATATGTTTTCATTTTTACCATATAATTATAAAATAAATCAATTGGAATATAATTATTGTACTTACATTTCAGTGTATAGTATATAGAGGAGTATAAACAAGTCATTGTCTGCATGAAATTTTAGTTTGTACTGACTTCGCTAGTGCTTTTTATGTAGCTTGTTGTAAAACTAGGCAAATATCTAGATGAGTTGATGTACTCCCTGGAAGGCCTCTGTGTACCTCCAGGGGTACATGTACCCCTAGTTGAGAACCACTGATTTAAAGAATCTCTTCTCGGGGAACGCTGAGGAGACAGCGACCGTTCTGCAGCATCATCCCAATTCCGTGGAGAACGGCTTCAGTGGTGTTTGGGGAGGGAATGGAGCAAAAACCAGCCGCTTCCCCTAGCTAAGCATGTAGATTTCGATTCCAAAATCTGATCAAGAGTTGATGCTGTGCTGGGCCCACCATTCCCCCCACCCCCTCCCCTTCCCCAGAGGCTGTTCCTGGGCAGTTGCAGGGGGAGTCAACCATGAGCAGCATAACTCCTGTTGACAGCGTGCTGATGGTGGGGAAGGTGGGTTAGCACATTTGCCCATGATGGCTGTTGTACATGTAGGAACAACTCCACAGATCTGGGGATGCCCTTCAAATGGATCTGTGAGGGTGGGAGGTATTGCCTCCTGCACATGTGGTAGCCCCACAAATCTCCCTCAATAGGGGGGACCATTTTTCTTAAAATAACTGTGATGAAGTTCATGGAGTTTTCAGTTC
>NW_020709787.1:0-5501 GCF_002925995.2 Terrapene triunguis
CTGTCTTTTTACTTACTAGTTTGAAATAGGAGAGACTTGTTTAGAAAGATGGGGAGAACCTGGATTGATGTCTGGTCCCTCTCAGTCCCAAGAGCGAACCACCCCTTAAAACAAAGAGCACACACAAAAGCCTTTCCCCCCCCAAGATTTGAAAGTATCTTGCCCCCTTATTGGTCCTTCGGGTCAGGTGTCAGCCAGGTTACCCGAGCCTCTTAACCCTTTACAGGTAAAAGGATTTGGAGTCTCTGGCTAGGAGGGATTCCATAGCACTGTACACAGGAGAGCTGCCACCCTTCCCTTTATAGTTATGACACGCCCCCCAAATCACAGATAGTGTTGGACGTTCGGTTCCACACTGGCTGTGATTTCTTCCTGGAGTTCTAAGAGAAAACAGAGTTAATAAGACACATGTACCTTTAGACATACTACTGATTATATAAAAACTAACAATAAGTTTCATTCCAAGAACAATTGTTAACCAGTTAACTCTGGGAAACTTTCCCGGGAGAGTGCATCAGCCACTTTGTTAGAAGCTCCCGAAATGTGTTGTATTTCAAAATCAAAATCTTGGAGAGCTAAACTCCATCGAAGAAGTTTTTTGTTATTTCCCTTGGCGGTATGAAGCCACTGTAGCGCAGCATGGTCTGTTTGTAGTTGGAAACGCCGTCCCCAAACATATGGGCGTAGCTTTTCCAGCGCGTATACAATGGCGTAGCATTCCTTTTCGCTGATTGACCAGTGGCTTTCCCTCTCAGACAGTTTCTTGCTGAGAAACACGACAGGATGGAATTCTTGATCCGGTCCTTCCTGCATTAAAACTGCTCCCACGCCTCTCTCGGAAGTATCTGTGGTTACTAGGAATGGTTTGTCAAAGTCTGGGGCCCTTAGCACAGGGTCAGACATGAGTGTTGCCTTAAGCTGGTTAAAGGCCTTTTGACACTTATCAGTCCACTGAACTGCATTTGGCTGTTTCTTTCTGGTTAGGTCTGTCAGCGGGGCGGCGATTTGGCTGTAGTGTGGTACAAATCGCCTATAATATCCGGCCAAGCCTAAGAAGGATTGGACCTGTTTCTTGGACTTTGGAACCGGCCACTTTTGGATAGCATCCACTTTGGCCTGTAGGGGATTTATAGTTCCTTGACCCACCTGGTGCCCCAGGTACATCACTCTGTTTTGGCCTATTTGACACTTTTTAGCCTTAACAGTTAGTCCTGCCTGTCGGATGCGCTCGAAGACTTTTTCCAGGTGCTCCAGGTGTTCTGTCCATGAATCAGAAAAAATGGCCACATCATCGAGGTAGGCAACTGCAGATTCTCCCAATCCCGCTAGGAGACCATCTACAAGTCTTTGGAAGGTGGCGGGTGCATTTCGCAACCCGAAAGGGAGTACATTGAATTCGTACACTCCTGCCTGGGTGACGAAGGCTGACCTTTCCTTAGCGGGTTCATCTAGTGGTACTTGCCAGTACCCTTTGGTTAAGTCTAAAGTAGAGATGAATTGGGCATGTCCCAATTTCTCCAATAGCTCATCTGTGCGTGGCATTGGATAGTTGTCAGGACGAGTTACAGCATTTAGCTTACGGTAGTCCACGCAAAAGCGTATTTCCCCATCTGGTTTGGGAACTAGAACCACTGGAGATGCCCATGCACTGGTAGAGGGGCAGATTATACCCATCTGTAGCATGTCCTGGATCTCCCTTTGTATAGCAGCTTGGGCATGAGGTGACTCCCGGTAGGGTGGGGTTCTAATTGGGTGAGCATTACCTGTGTCAATGGAGTGGTATGCCCGTTCGGTCCGTCCTGGAGTGGCTGAGAAAATCGGTGCAAAGCTTGTGCACAGCTCCTTGATCTGCTGTCGCTGCAGACGTCCCAGGGTCGTGGAGAGGTTCACCTCTTCCACGCCACCATTCCTTTTTCCTTCATAGTAGACACCTGCAGGCCACTCCGCGTCATCAGTTTCCTGGGCTGTAAACTGACAAACGTTTAATTCTCTGGAATAAAAGGGCTTAAGAGAATTAACATGGTATACCTTAGGCTTTATGTTGGAGGTGGGGGAGGCTATGAGATAGTTAACAGCTCCTAGGCGCTCCTGGACCGTGAATGGTCCTTCCCATGACGCTTCCATTTTATGGGCCTGGAGCGCCTTTAAGACCATGACTTGGTCTCCTACTTTGAAGGACCGTTCTCTGGAATGTTTATCATACCAGGCCTTTTGCTCTTCCTGAGCATCCTTTAGGTTTTCTTTAGCAAGGGCTAAAGAGTGTCGGAGGGTGTTTTGTAGGTTGCTTACAAAGTCTAGAATGTTAGTTCCTGGAGAAGGCGTAAACCCCTCCCATTGCTGCTTCACCAACTGTAATGGCCCCTTAACCTCGCGGCCATACACAAGTTCAAATGGTGAAAACCCTAAACTGGGATGTGGTACAGCCCTGTAGGCAAAAAGCAACTGCTGCAACACTAGGTCCCAATCATTGGAGTGTTCATTTATGAATTTACGTATCATGGCCCCCAAAGTTCCATTAAACCTCTCCACCAGACCATTGGTTTGATGGTGATAAGGGGTGGCAACCAAGTGATTCACCCCATGAGCTTCCCACAGGGTTTTCATGTTCCCTGCCAGGAAATTAGTTCCCGAATCTGTAAGGATGTCGGAGGGCCAACCTACCCTGGCAAAAATGTCTGCTAATGCCTGGCACACACTTTTAGTCTTGGTGTTGCTTAAGGGTACAGCTTCCGGCCATCGGGTAGCAAAATCCATGAAAGTCAGTACGTACTGCTTTCCTCTGGGTGTCTTCTTTGGGAAAGGACCCAGAATATCCACAGCTACTCGCTGAAATGGGACCTCAATTATGGGTAGTGGCTGGAGAGGGGCTTTAACCTGGTCTTGGGGCTTTCCCACTCGTTGGCACACCTCACAAGACCGGACATAATTAGCAACGTCCTTGCCCATTCCCTCCCAGTGGAAGGACTTCCCCAACCGGTCTTTGGTTCTGTTCACCCCAGAATGGCCACTGGGATGATCATGGGCTAAGCTCAAGAGCTTTACCCGATACTTAGTGGGAACTACCAACTGTCTTTGAGGATGCCAGTCTTCCTGGTGCCCACCAGAAAGAGTCTCCTTGTATAAAAGTCCTTTTTCTACAACAAACCGGGATCGGTTAGAACAGCTGAGAGGCGGTGGGGTGCTCCGCGCCGCCGCCCAAGCTTTCTGAAGGCTGTCATCTGCTTCCTGCTCGGCCTGGAACTGTTCCCTTGATGCTGGAGACATCAGTTCCTCCTTGGACTGTGGACTGGGGCTTGGTCCCTCTGGAAGCGATGCAGGTGCTGGGGCTGTTTCCATTGACTGTGAACCGCTGTCCTCTGGTGCACTATGTGGTATTTCAGGCTCTGGCTGAGCCTCTTGGGTAGGGTTATCTGCTGCTTCCGCCAGTTCAGGCTCGCTGGTGCCCTCTGGCATTGGAGTTGTAGAGGGGGTTGCAAGCGCTGGACTCAGTGCTGGCAATGGTTCTGGTGCTGATTGCGTTGCCAGTTCCGGTTCTGGGACTGGCTTTGGCTGGGTCTCTGGGATTGGATCCACTACGGCTGTTGCAGTCGTTGGCAGGGGATCCGGTTCCACCACCTGTGTTTGGGTCTCCGGTAACACAGACGGGGCTCTGGTGGACGGCTCAGGAACAGGGATGGGGGTGAAAGCTTGCTTAGCCTGGCTGCGGGTGACTATTCCCACCCTCTTGGCTAGCTTCACATGGTTGGCCAAGTCTTCCCCCAGCAGCATGGGGATGGGATAATTGTCATAGACTGCAAAAGTCCACATTCCTGCCCAGCCCTTGTACTGGACATGCAACTGGGCTGTAGGCAAGGTTACAGACTGTGACACGAAGGGTTGAATTGTCACTGTAGCCTCCGGGTTGATGAGTTTGGGGTCCACTAGGGATTGGTGGATAGTTGACACTTGTGCCCCAGTATCCCTCCAAGCGATAACCTTCTTTCCGCCCACTCTCAAGGTTTCCCTTCGCTCCGAGGGTATGAGAGAGGCATCTGGGTCTGGGGATCTTTGGTGTGATTGGGGTGTAATGAACTGTAATCGGTTGGGGTTCTTGGGGCAGTGAGCCTTTATATGTCCCAGTTCATTACATTTAAAACATCGCCCTGCTAAGGTATCACCTGGGCGATGTTGGTTGGTGGAGACTGGTGGGGTGGGGTGAGAAGGCGTCTGGGGTTTCCCTTGGGATGTGGGTGGGGCCTTGGGTTGTCCCCGGTGATAAGGTTTTGTTTCGGCTTGTCCCTTCTGATATTCGCTCCAACTGCTACTAGCTTTTTTCTTTTCTGTCACCTCCACCCATTTGGCTCCAATCTCCCCCGCCTCGGTTACAGTTTTGGGCTTCCTATCTAGGATGTACCTTTCTATTTCCTCAGGAACACCCTCTAAAAACTGCTCCATTTTTACTAGGGAAAGCAGATCTTCCAGAGATTTAACATTTGCTCCTGATACCCAGGCATCACAATTTTTGTCAATGTGGTAGGCATGCCGGGTAAATGACACATCTGGTTTCCACCTTAGGGCTCTGAACCGCCGACGGGCATGCTCAGGTGTTAGCCCCATTCTGAGTCTGGCCTTGTTTTTAAAAAGTTCATAACTGTTCATGTGTTCCTTAGGCATTTCAGCCGCCACCTCTGCTAAGGGTCCACTGAGCTGCGGCCTCAGCTCTACCATGTACTGGGTTAGAGGGATGCTGTATCCAAGGCAGGCCCTTTCAAAATTTTCTAAGAAGGCCTCAGTATCATCGCCTGCCTTGTAGGTGGGGAATTTCCTGGGATGGGAAGTGGTACCTGGAGAGGAGTTGTTAGGATGGTCTGCTGCATCCTGCCTAGTCCTTGCTGCTTCCAGTTCCATCTCTTTTTCTTTCAGCTCCATCTCTCTCTTGTGGGCCTCCTGTTTGGCTTTTTCTTCTCTTTCATGGGCCTCCTGTTTGGCTTTTTCTTCTCTTTCATGCTGCTCTGCCTCTAGTTTTTTAATTTCAAGCAGTCTCTGATGTTTTTTCTCATTTTCTTCTGCTTCTAGTCTGGCCAGTTTTATTTTGTTAGCTACTTCTTTGGTAGTCATTTTCCTGTATTTCTTGTGCTGGGTCACACCCTCTGCAGTTGACTGAAACTGGGATGTACTTAGCTCTGGCTGCTGCTGAGTTAACAGAGACTTTCTAACAAGCTACTCCCGAGGATGTAAAAAGAAAAAAAAAAACAATTCAGCCTGTAAATTACCTTTACCAGTTCAAAGTTTGCTCCCTTTGAACCCTTCTCTTAACAAAGCCCCTTGTTAAAAAAAAACTTAACACCTCTGCCTTCAGGCAAGGAGAGATAAGATATGCATCTACCTTCAGCTCTGCTTTCCAAGCAGCTAGAAGGAAAAAAAAATCTCTTACTGGCTTTTGGGTCTAAAACGATCTCCACCGCTGTGCCACCATGTCAAGGCTGTATCCCCACTTTGAACTTTAGGGTACAAATGTAGGG
>NW_020709788.1:0-1466 GCF_002925995.2 Terrapene triunguis
GAGCACACCAGCAAAAACAGTTTCTCTCCTCTTATACTTTACAACTAAGCCCCCCCTCTCTCCCCCTCTACCACCCCCCCCACCACTCCCCCCTCCCCTCTCTACCGAAGGCATGTTTATACATTTAAGCCGTTAAATCATTCTAGGGCTATGTGACAATGCGGTTCTGGTGGAACCCAACTGAGAGTGCCAACTCAGGACAAATTGCTCAAACAGGGCAGTTACAGCCCAAGGCTGGGGTTTTTCCACCTCTAAGGCAAACCAAACCAGCCAGTCTAAGAGGACTTCGGTCTCACCCCACTGGCTAACCGCAAGTCTCACAAGCAATCTCCTTAGACCCTCCAGTTTCCCAGTATCACCACCAGTGCCACTTGTTATGGGGACAAATGGTTATGAAAACCAAGACCCCAGTAAAAGAAAAAGGTTCTCCTGATCCCAAAGGACCAAGCCCCAGACCCAGGTCAATATACAAATCAGATCTTACCCACAAATCACGCTGTTGCCAATCCTTTAGAATCTAAAATCTAAAGGTTTATTCATAAAAGGAAAAAGATAGAGATGAGAGCTAGAATTGGTTAAATGGAATCAATTACATACAGTAATGGCAAAGTTCTTGGTTCAGGCTTGCAGCAGCGATAGAATAAACTGCAGGTTCAAATCAAGTCTCTGGAATACATCCCCCGCTGGGATGGGTCCTCAGTCCTTTGTTCAAAGCTTCAGCTTGTAGCAAAGTTCCTCCAGAGGTAAGAAGCAGGATTGAAGACAAGATGGAGATGAGGCATCAGCCTTATATAGTCTTTTCCAGGTGTAAGAACACCTCTTTGTTCTTACTGTGGAAAATTACAGCAAAATGGAGCCTGGAGTCACATGGGCCAGTCCCTGCATACTTTGCTGAGTCTCAAGGCATATTTGCCTTCTCTCACTGGATCCATTGTATAGCTGATGGTCCTTAATGGGCCATCAAGCAGGCTAGGCAGAGCTAACACCAGCTTGTCTGGGATGTCACCCAGCAGCATAGCATAAGTTTGAAATACAGACAGTATAGAGCCAATATTCATAACTTCAACTACAAAATTGATACACACATATAGACCGCACAATCATAACCAGTAAACCATAACCTTGTCTTAGACACCCCATTTGACCCCCTTTATACAAGATTTGCGTGCCACTACAGGACCTTGGTTGCAACAATGATCTATATGGTCCCAGATTATATCAATAACGTCACAGGCTATAAATCTAGCTTGTTAGTAACATTCCTCTAAACAATTATTTGGTTCTGCTTACCCTTCGTTTATTACCCCTTCTCCATCTAGAAACATGCAAACCTCATCATTATCGCTTGGTACCTGGTATGAGGGGGGGGGGGGTTGTAATTGGTAACTGGCTATTTACACATTCCAATTCCTGTCCTTGGCTCTTGAGGCCGATTAGAGTTAAACATGGAAGGACAGAGTTTAAAC
>NW_020709789.1:0-4429 GCF_002925995.2 Terrapene triunguis
GCTCTTGAGGCCGATTAGAGTTAAACATGGAAGGACAGAGTTTAAACATGGAAGAACTCTGGTTCATATATATAGGCCTAGTAACCCCAACAGTTCCCTCCTTTGAGAATACTCAACAAGCTTTTGGCTGAGTTTTCTCATATTCTGTAGACAAGATACGATTGAGTGCCATAGAGCTGGGGTTCTCAATGAGAGGGTATGCTGGGATTTCTGGGGAACGGGGGGCACAAAGCTTACGGAGGAGCAATTTAAAACAAGCAATCAGGAGGAGGGTGACCAGGCACAGTACCACACCTGTGAGGAGGAGACGCACAAGGCTATTTCCTAGTCCTCCTAGGTTGGGCAACCAACTCCAAAGGGAATCAAAAACTGTGGGTTCCCTTTCCTGAGCCTTCCACTGCTCAAAAGCCTGTTCGGCTGACAGGACGTGCTTGTTAATGTTCTGTGAGCTTTCTAGGACATAAGTACAACATTCACTCCCAATAAGGACACACACCCCGCCCTGGGAGGCTAAAACATAATCTAAGGCCTGTCTGTTTTGCAGGGACAGCAACCGGAGCTGGTAAAGCTCTGAGTTAAGGCTTTTCTCTATGGCCAAGGTCTCATTGGCATACTTGGTGAGAAACACAGAGAGCCTACGATAAAATCGAGCCAGTCGTCCCACCCCATAGGATGGGAGAAAGATCATACCCAATCTGTCTCCTTCTGTAATGGGCTCTGGGGTGGCATACAAAGATCTACGCTGCCTAGGGCGGCCAGGGGGCAGTTTAGGGAAGACACGAAGGGGAGGGGCAAGATATCCTAGATAGCAGCTTCCATACCACCGATGCGGTATCCACTTATAGGCAGAGGTACCGCAAATATAAAAGGAGTGGCTATTCCCTACCAAGCCATTATAACCGCTACTCCACCTATTTGTTTGTCTGTCATTAAATGATCCAAACCGAGCGGTAGAGTCGGATTTGCCGTTAACATAGACAGGGATGGAAGCGTCACTGTCAGGGGATAAATAATACCGACAGGTGCTATTCCCACCAAACCAGGTGTGATTGCTGGACTTAAACTGTCGATAGCACACCAAACCAGGGGCCACTGGCCGCAACCTAATAGGGGAAGGGATATACGTTGAATTGGCCTGCAGCTTCCAGGGGTCGTCCCTTAAAGCATACTGGGACTCAATGGTACAGTTCTGCTACAAGGGGGTACCCAAGGCATTTTTCCCCCTACTGAACCATCCCCAACAGATATCTGACCACTTCTGGGGAACTACCCTCCAGGGTAACCCTGCAGCATGGTGTGGGATTTGGGAGCATACCCAGCAGTTAGAGAGGTTAAACTCTTGGGCAAAACAAACCTTCAGGGCCTCATATGTGTTTGTCTCTAAGTTAGTAGCGATTCCTTTCCATCCCGCTTGTGCCTGGGGGGAAATGGGAGTTAACAAGAGGAGTGTCTCTATGGCAAAGAGCACCACTGTGGCAGACCCTGGACCTGAACTCATATTGGGCAGGTGACCCTAGGGCCTAACAATCACAATTCCCCAAATACCCACAAAATAACAATTACCAATAGCAAGCAGATTAAAAACAACAGGGACCAGGCCACCAGGTTAGGCCGGCACTGTGAAAATAAACACAACCAACGCTCAGAGGTCTCGCGGGGAGTGCGCTGTGACTGTCCAAAGAGAGCACAGGGCATTCCAAGCAGACACTATTGTCGCTTGAATAACAGCTTAAGTCCCAGATCGTCTCTGGCAGTCTTCTCTGCAGACTGGACGGTCCACCGTTCAGGAGCAGGCACTGCTTTCAGGCGAGAATGATGAATCCAGTTCTTGTGTCCCTCAACCTTTGCTGCTGTATGGGAGACCAGCAGGACGGTGTGGGGTCCCTTCCACTTCTCTTGGAGAGGCTCGTCCTTCCAAGTCCGAACGAGTACGGAATCGCCTGGCTGCAAGGAGTGGATCGGGGCATCCAGCGGGAGAGGCTGCAAATCTTTGGTATACCTGTGGAGAGAACAAAGAACAGCAGACAGAGAGCACATGTACTGAGATAAGAAGCCACACCCCATTTCCCACTCCCCTGCCAGAACCGGTGTACCATTCATAGGCCATGCCCTTCCAAACATAATCTCGAAGGGACTGAGCCCTAACCTGCCCTTAGGGAGAGCGCGAATGCGGAGCAAAACAAGGGGCAAAGCATCAGGCCACTTAAGGGAAGCCTCTTGGCAAACCTTTGAGAGGTGCCGCTTAAGAGTCTGATTTGTACGCTCCACTACCCCACTGGCCTGCGGTCGCCATGGCGTGTGAAGCTTCCAGGGGATCTGTAGGGCATCCGATATCTTCTGAACGACTTGAGATGTGAAGTGTGTTCCATTGTCAGATTCCATCCACTGGGGAAGCAATCTGAGCCTTACTCTGTGCCACTCGATATCCTCGGAGTCCAACAAAGTTCAGGAGGTTCACAGTGGCTTTAAGGCAAGAGGTTAGACCCACAGCAGCAATTAACAAGTCATCCACATATTGCAGGAGGAGGACTTTGTCCTCGTTGTCCCACTCCTCCAAGTCTCTAGCCAGGGCCTGGCTGAAAAGGGTGGGGGAATTTTTAAATCCCTGGGCCAGCACTGTCCAGCAAAGCTGCTTTCTAACCCTCCTTTTGTCCTCCCACTCGAAGGAGAAAATCTCCTGAGACTGGGGGTCAACCGGAATCGTGAAGAAAGCATCCTTTAAATCCAGGACTGAAAAATGGGTGTACTGCCCCCCTATAGAGGCCAACAATGTATACGGATTTGGAACAAGGGGGTGTAGAGTCTTAACCCGCTCATTAACTGCCCTCAGGTCCTGGACCAGCCGGTATGTGCCATTGGGCTTTTGTACAGGCAAGATAGGAGTGTTCCAAGCTGACTGGCATTCTCGAAGTACCCCGCACTTTAGGAACTGGTCTATAGTCTCCTGCAGTCCCTCTCTGGCTTCCCTTTTGATCGGATACTGCTTGATTCGCACTGGACCTTTTCCTGGCAAGAGCTGAACAGTAATAGGAGTATGATGGGCTGCCTTTCCTGGGATCCCTAATGCCCATACCAGAGGAAAAACCCACTTCTCCCACTGACTCCACTCTGGGGCTTGCATAGCTGAGAGCTCAATTGCAAGTGTCATTATCCAGGCATTCTCTGGGGGTAAGGTGAGGCTTATTTCATCTTGAGTGAAATGCAGGGTGGCACCTAAGCGACAAAGCAGGTCCCGTCCTAATAGTGGCGTTGGACAATCGGGGAGGTAAACCAGTCTGTGAGATAGAGTTCTGTTTCCCAAAGCACATTCCACTGGGGCATATACTGGGCACTTAGTTCCTTTCCCTGTGGCTCCCACCACAGTGAGGGAATCTGCCACAGGCAGCTGAAGGGGTGGTTTACAGCAGTTCGTGCAGCACCAGAGTCTATTAAAAAGTCTATGTCCGAATCTCCCACCCGCATTTTTACTCGGGGTTCCGGGGGCAAGATAGTCCGTCTCCCCTGACACCCCTATTCTTGATCCTCTGCTGCCATCATAGGGGTACCTTCCCTTTCGGGGCACTCATTTTTCTAATGTCCCTCCTTTCGGCATATGGCACACTGGTGGCGACCCAGACGCCTTTCCTGTAAGCCAGGGCGCCCACGCCCACGTCCTCTCATTCCCCGGCCCCTTCCACCTTCCTGAAATCTTCCCCTGCCACCAGCCTGTACTGCTGCAACCATCATTTTCACTTGCCTCTTTTCCTTTTCTCCCTCCCTAAGGCTGAAAGCCCTGTTTGCAGTTTCCAGAATCTGTGCCATTGTCATGCCCATCAAATCCTCCTTTTTCTGCAGTTTCCTTTTAATATCAGGGGCAGCACAGCTGGTAAAGATACCCTTTATAATTGCCTCAGTAATCAATGGATAGAATCCCACCAAGGGGGCAATCTCTGGGACCTGAGGCACCCTGTCTTTATATGGTGGGGGTGTTGGAGCCGAAGGGGACACCGACTCTGCCATCACAACTGGGGGAGGGTTCTGGGGACTAACAGTAGTTACTACCGAACCTGTTGGAGTCAAATTACACCTTTGCAAAAGATCTGACCTATTTCTTAACAACATAAACAACTGTACATACATATGTTCATTCCATTTACCTGTACGCTGACAAAACAAAAGCAATTGAAGGATCGTATTATAATTAAGTGATCCCTCCGGTGGCCACCTTTCCTGGTCCTCTAGCTGATATTGAGGCCAGTCTACTGTACAGAATCTTTTCAGTTTACTTTTAATCAACGGATCCGATCCAAACACTTTCCAGTTCACCAGAATGCATTCTAAGGGCGTACACCTTGCCCTGCCTGCAGTACTCTGTCCCTGCCCCATACTCTAGGGAGACACTGGGCGTCCCCAGGTCAAAACAGGTAAAGTCCCCACTGGACTGTTCCTA
>NW_020709790.1:0-2176 GCF_002925995.2 Terrapene triunguis
GCAATAGTGGATCGTGTGATGTGAATTGTGGATTTTCATTATGGCTCGATCTGAAGAGCTGTATTGAGCAGTGTTTGGATACCACTTCCCAGCTGTGCCTTATCATGTCTCTAGCTTTATTCTTTGAAATACACATTTTCTCATGGGATGCAGTGATGGTAATATACTTTTTAAATAAAATAAAAGCCATTATTTATGAACAGGGCTGTATTACAAATACATATCAAAGCAATGTCAGGCAGGCAAGCTGCTGTTACAACACCAAAATACCAGTAATAAACCAGCACCAGAACCAGTAATAGAATACAGTACATAACACGAACTCTAAACAGTGCGAAACAGTGAAACCAGTGCAAACAAATATCTCCCCTGGCTCGTTTAGCAAACACTTGGTACCACTGCATGGGAGTAGAGGACAGCAGCATGGTGAAGGGCTGCAGAGTTACATTTGCCCTGTCCAACTAGCAGTCGGTCCCATTTGCATGGGCTACCCGGTGTTCCATGCATTTCTGGTTTGCAGGACATGGTAGCTGGACTCAGAACATGGTGCGGGTAGAGCAGAACCTGAAGACTAGTGGCCATTAGCACAAGCAGCCTCTCCAACAGGTCTTTCTGCTGCCCTCTGTTCCTCAGCCGATGTTTCTGCTCCAGAAACTACACTGCAAGTCTCTCCTTGCGCTCGGCTGCCTGTCTGTGTCTTCCCACCTGCCATGAATCCCTTTCCCTGGGTTTGCCCTGGGCTCCTTGGCCAATATGTCCCTCTCCTCTCATTCGCGTTCAGTATCTTCTACACCAGTCGCTTGCCACCTTCCACACAAGAGGGGGGTTGCTGCTGAGGGGAAGGATGGTACAGTCGTTCAATTCCTTCCTCTGCCAGACTTCCAGTGTGATCAGTTGGTCTCTTTGTGCCTCAGTTCCCCATCTGTACAATGGGGATAATAGAACTGGTCTTGCTCTCAGGTGTCTTGTGGGGATAAATCCATTAAAGACTTTAATGGGGACCGTATACTACCTTAGATGGGCTGCATTTCAGTGGCGGTGTGTGTGTGTGAACACACATCTGTACCCGTCCCCACTGAAGTCAACAGCAAAATGCCCATAGATTTCAATGGGGGCCAGGATTTCACCCAAGCTGAGTACTGCATGTGTATATAGACATTTTATATAGCACCTTTCTTCCCACAGTACTTTACAAACCAAACGTATAGGAGCCTTTGGGAGGAAAGGTGTTATATCAAGTGGAAAATAGCATTATGACTTCATTAATAATAATACAGTGGAGCATTAAAAACTTGAGGTTAAAGTTTCCAAGTATGATTCTGGACAGCATGTTAGAGGCACTAGATCATTGCTTTGATAGCTCTGACTGTGAATTGCTCAAGTCCGCTCAAGCATGCAACCCTGGCCTGAGCCAATTTCTGTCAGCGACAGCCCTGCAAACCACCACTTTCAGTTTCCAGCTCAAAACGTCTCAGACCAGACCGCTTAGAAGCCGGAATGTCACATGCAGCTTCATTTCCTAGGGACAAGATCCAAATGCTCCTGTGCACTCAGGCCTTTCCAGGCTTGTTTCACTCCATTTCTGTGAGGTGCTCAGCAGCGCTGTGAAGCGTCGGGTCCTCGTTCCCTAGACCCTGCCCCAGATTCTTGCTAATCCTTTTCTGGAATAGATTACATTTGTGAGCTGGCTCATCTGAGCTGTGCCAGCCGAGGATCTGGCCCTGTGACTTCACTCATCCATGACTGAGGCCAGGGTATTTTCCCCTCCACTAGGACTTAAATACAATTCCACACGTGGGGGAGAATTCAAAGAGCCACATGTTTTATTTCCATTTTTCTAGTGGTAAATGACAGCACATAAAAAAAAAAACAGGGTCCTTGCTTGAAAGAGCTGACAACATAACAGACAGGCACTAGGCCTAAGTCACCGCTGCCTTTTATCTGTGCAACATAGAATCATAGACTTTAAGGTCAGAAGGGACCATTATGATCATGTAGTCTGACCTCCTGCACAACGCAGGCCACAGAATCTCACCCACCCATTTCTGTATCAAACCTGTGTAAAATGCTACCATCTGTATTTGGCAGCATTTTTAGACACACACACACACACACACACACACACACACAATTGACCGAACAAGGTACAAAACAGAGGAGAGGCTGGCCCTATATA
>NW_020709791.1:0-2163 GCF_002925995.2 Terrapene triunguis
GCAATAGTGGATCGTGTGATGTGAATTGTGGATTTTCATTATGGCTCAATCTGAAGAGCTGTATTGAGCAGTGTTTGGATACCACTTCCCAGCTGTGCCTTATCATGTCTCTAGCTTTATTCTTTGAAATACACATTTTCTCATGGGATGCAGTGATGGTAATATACTTTTTAAATAAAATAAAAGCCATTATTTATGAACAGGGCTGTATTACAAATACATATCAAAGCATTGTCAGGCAGGCAAGCTGCTGTCACAACACCAAAATACCAGTAATAAACCAGCACCAGAACCAGTAATAAAATACAGTACATAACACGAACTCTAAACAGTGCAAAACAGTGAAACCAGTGCAAACAAATATCTCCCCTGGCTCGTTTAGCAAACACTTGGTACCACTGCATGGGAGTAAAGGACAGCAGCATGGTGAAGGGCTGCAGTTACATTTGCCCTGTCCAACTAGCAGTCGGTCCCATTTGCATGGGCTACCCGGTGTTCCATGCATTTCTGGTTTGCAGGACATGGTAGCTGGACTCAGAACATGGTGCGGGTAGAGCAGAACCTGAAGACTAGTGGCCATTAGCACAAGCAGCCTCTCCAACAGGTCTTTCTGCTGCCCTCTGTCCCTCAGCCGATGTTTCTGCTCCAGAAACTACACTGCAAGGCTCTCCTTGCGCTCGGCTGCCTGTCTGTGTCTTCCCACCTGCCATGAATCCCTTTCCCTGGGTTTGCCCTGGGCTCCTTGACCAATATGTCCCTCTCCTCTCATTCGCGTTCAGTATCTTCTACACCAGTTGCTTGCCACCTTCCACACAAGAGGGGGGTTGCTGCTGAGGGGAAGGATGGTACAGTGGTTCAATTCCTTCCTCTGCCAGACTTCCAGTGTGATCAGTTGGTCTCTTTGTGCCTCAGTTCCCCATCTGTACAATGGGGATAATAGAACTGGTCTTGCTCTCAGGTGTCTTGTGGGGATAAATCCATTAAAAACTGTGAGGCACTCAGACACTGTGGTAATGGGGACCGTATACTACCTTCGATGGGCTCCATTTCAGTGGCGGTGTGTGTGTGTGAACACACATCTGTACCCGTCCCCACTGAAGTCAACAGCAAAACTCCCATAGATTTCAATGGGGGCCAGGATTTCACCCAAGCTGAGTACTGCATGTGTATATAGACATTTTATATAGCACCTTTCTTCCCACAGTACTTTACAAACCACACGTATAGGAGCCTTTGGGAGGAAAGGTGTTATATCAAGTGGAAAATAGCATTATGACTTCATTAATAATAATACAGTGGAGCATTAAAAACTTGAGGTTAAAGTTTCTAAGTATGATTCTGGACAGCATGTTAGAGGCACTAGATCATTGCTTTGATAGCTCTGACTGTGAATTGCTCAAGTCTGCTCAAGCATGCAACCCGGGCCTGAGCCAATTTCTGTCAGCGACAGCCCTGCAAACCACCACTTTCAGTTTCCAGCTCAAAACGTCTCAGACCAGACCGCTTAGAAGCCGGAATGTCACATGCAGCTTCATTTCCTAGGGACAAGATCCAAATGCTCCTGTGCACTGAGGCCTTTCCAGGCTTGTTTCACTCCATTTCTGCGAGGCGCTCAGCAGCGCTGTGAAGCGTTGGGTCCTCGTTCCCTAGACCCTGCCCCAGATTCTTGCTAATCCTTTTCTGGAATAGATTACGTTTGTGAGCTGGCTCATCTGAGCTGTGCCAGCCGAGGATCTGGCCCTGTGACTTCACTCATCCATGACTGAGGCCACGGTATTTTCCCCTCCATTAGGACTTAAATACAATTCCACACGTGGGGGAGAATTCAAAGAGCCACATGTTTTATTTCCATTTTTCTAGTGGTAAATGACAGCACATAAAAAAAACCCCCCAGGGTCCTTGCTTGAAAGAGCTGACAATATAACAGACAGGCACTGAGCCTGAGTCACCGCTGCCTTTTATCTGTGCAACATAGAATCATAGACTTTAAGGTCAGAAGGGACCATTATGATCATGTAGTCTGACCTCCTGCACAACGCAGGCCACAGAATCTCACCCACCCACTTCTGTATCAAACCTGTGTAAAATGCTACCATCTGTATTTGGCAGCATTTTTACACACACACACACACACACACACACACACACACACACACACACACA
>NW_020709792.1:0-2840 GCF_002925995.2 Terrapene triunguis
CATAGATTCATAGATTCATAGATTCTAGGACTGGAAGGGACCTCGAGAGGTCATCGAGTCCAGTCCCCTGCCCGCATGGCAGGACCAAATACTGTCTAGACCATCCCTGATAGACATTTATCTAACCTACTCTTAAATATCTCCAGAGATGGAGATTCCACAACCTCCCTAGGCAATTTATTCCAGTGTTTAACCACCCTGACAGTTAGGAACTTTTTCCTAATGTCCAACCTAGACCTCCCTTGCTGCAGTTTAAGCCCATTGCTTCTTGTTCTATCCTCAGAGGCTAAGGTGAACAAGTTTTCTCCCTCCTCCTTATGACACCCTTTTAGATACCTGAAAACTGCTATCATGTCCCCTCTCAGTCTTCTCTTTTCCAAACTAAACAAACCCAATTCTTTCAGCCTTCCTTCATAGGTCATGTTCTCAAGACCTTTAATCATTCTTGTTGCTCTTCTCTGGACCCTTTCCAATTTCTCCACATCTTTCTTGAAATGCGGTGCCCAGAACTGGACACAATACTCCAGCTGAGGCCTAACCAGAGCAGAGTAGAGCGGAAGAATGACTTCTCGAGTCTTGCTCACAACACACCTGTTAATACATCCCAGAATCACGTTTGCTTTTTTTGCAACAGCATCACACTGTTGACTCATATTTAGCTTGTGGTCCACTATAACCCCTAGATCCCTTTCTGCCGTACTCCTTCCTAGACAGTCTCTTCCCATTCTGTATGTGTGAAACTGATTTTTCCTTCCTAAGTGGAGCACTTTGCATTTGTCTTTGTTAAACTTCATCCTGTTTAACTCAGACCATTTCTCCAATTTGTCCAGATCATTTTGAATTATGACCCTGTCCTCCAAAGCAGTTGCAATCCCTCCCAGTTTGGTATCATCCGCAAACTTAATAATCGTACTTTCTATACCAATATCTAAGTCGTTAATGAAGATATTGAACAGAGCCGGTCCCAAAACAGACCCCTGCGGAACCCCACTCGTTATGCCTTTCCAGCAGGATTGGGAACCATTAATAACAACTCTCTGAGTACGGTTATCCAGCCAGTTATGCACCCACCTTATAGTAGCCCCATCTAAATTGTATTTGCCTAGTTTGTCGATAAGAATATCATGCGAGACCGTATCAAATGCCTTACTAAAGTCTAGGTATACCACATCCACAGCTTCTCCCTTATCCACAAGACTCGTTATCCTATCGAAGAAAGCTATCAGATTGGTTTGATATGATTTGTTCTTTACAAATCCATGCTGGCTGTTCCCTATCACCTTACCACCTTCCAAGTGTTTGCAGATGATTTCCTTAATTACTTGCTCCATTATCTTCCCTGGCACAGAAGTTAAACTAACTGGTCTGTAGTTTCCTGGGTTGTTTTTATTTCCCTTTTTATAGATGGGCACTATATTTGCCCTTTTCCAGTCTTCTGGAATCTCTCCCGTCTCCCATGATTTTCCAAAGATAATAGCTAGAGGCTCAGATACCTCCTCTATTAGCTCCTTGAGTATTCTAGGATGCATTTCATCAGGCCCTGGTGACTTGCAGGCATCTAACTTTTCTAAGTGATTTTTAACTTGTTCTTTTTTTATTTTATCTGCTAAACCTACCCCCTTCCCATTAGCATTCACTAGGTTAGGCATTCCTTCAGACTTCTCGGTGAAGACCGAAACAAAGAAGTCATTAAGCATCTCTGCCATTTCCAAGTTTCCTGTTACTGTTTCTCCCTCTTCACTAAGCAGTGGGCCTACCCTGTCTTTGGTCTTCCTCTTGCTTCTAATGTATTGATAAAAAGTCTTCTTGTTTCCCTTTATTCCCGTAGCTAGTTTGAGCTCATTTTGTGCCTTTGCCTTTCTAATCTTGCCCCTGCATTCCTGTGTTGTTTGCCTATATTCATCCTTTGTAATCTGTCCTAGTTTCCATTTTTTATATGACTCCTTTTTATTTTTGAGATCATGCAAGATCTCGTGGTTAAGCCAAGGTGGTCTTTTGCCACATTTTCTATCTTTCCTAACCAGCGGAATAGCTTGCTTTTGGGCCCTTAATAGTGTCCCTTTGAAAAACTGCCAGCTCTCCTCAGTTGTTTTTCCCCTCAGTCTTGATTCCCATGGGACCTTACCTATCAGCTCTCTGAGCTTACCAATCCGCCTTCCTGAAATCCATTTTCTCTATTTTGCTGTACTCCCTTCTACTGTTCCTTAGAATTGCAAACTCAATGATTTCATAATCACTTTCACCCAAGCTGCCTTCTACTTTCAAATTCTCAACGAGTTCCTCCCTATTTGTTAAAATCAAGTCTAGAACAGCTTCCCCCCTAGTAGCTTTTTCAACCTTCTGAAATAAAAAGTTGTCTGCAATGAAGTACAAGAATTTATTGGATAGTCTGTGCCCCGCTGTGTTATTTTCCCAACATATATTTGGATAGTTGAAGTCCGCCATCACCACCAAATCTTGGGCTTTGGATGATTTTGTTAGTTGTTTAAAAAAAGCCTCATCCACCTCTTCCACCTGGTTAGGTGGCCTGTAGTAGACGCCTAGCATGACATCACCCTTGTTTTTTTACCCCTTTTAGCCTAACCCAGAGACTCTCAACACTTCCGTCTCCTATGTCCATCTCCACCTCAGTCCAAGTGTGTACATTTTTAATATATAAGGCAACACCTCCTCCCTTTTCCCCCTGTCTATCCTTCCTGAGCAAGCTGTATCCATCCACACCAACATTCCAATCATGTGTATTATCCCACCAAGTTTCAGTGATGCCAACAATGTCATAGTTGTATTTATTTATTAGCACTTCCAGTTCTTCCTGCTTATTACCCATACTTCTCGCATTT
>NW_020709793.1:0-6229 GCF_002925995.2 Terrapene triunguis
GGGAGCCCCAGTGCTGGTGCACCATTGGCCCAAAGTGAATTCAGCTCCGCAGCCTGTAACTAGACTCCTAAGGGAATCAAAGTTAGCTCTGACATTCAACAGTGGAGAGAGGAGGTGGTGCAATTGGTGTTTCAAACCCTCAGAGGGGGCCCATACCATCAGGTACAAATACCTGTCCCCATCCTCTCTCAATTCACTGGGTTTTGTAACCCATGCCCCTTGTCAAGCAAGTGCTACTTAGGTAATGGTGAGGGACTCACTCAGTCCTTCTGTCATACAACAGTTCCACTGGCCTTGATTCACAGAATCAGGGTAACAAAACTTTATTCTTCCCGCCCCAATAATAGAGAAACTGGGGATCCCACACCAGCCAAAGTAACCATTTTCAGTTGTTGTGTTTCATGCCAGGCGAGTGGGTGTGCCTATGCAAACAAGATCAGCCCCTGGAGTTCTTTTCCACACTCGCCATAATTCACCACCAGATGTCAGGGTAGAGCTCATCCTGACTCTGCTTACATCCTCCCCCCAGCCGAGAATTTGTCGTCCCGACAAATCACACTCCCTATTATACCAACTCACTGGTTCCCTCCAAAGGGCCTCAGATAGCCCACTTTAGCTTCCACAAGCCTGTGTGCTAAACATATTGGTTCCTCACTAGTCACCCCAGGTGCATCATAAGTCAACCGTTTTACTGGTCTTATTACCCTGTCTCGTCTATTGAGACTCTCTGTTACCGTGGTAGAGTGGACAGCCTCTTGAACGACAGATGGGGAGGTTTCCTTTGAGGGCCCCTCGGCTACTGGCATAGGCCCCTGCAGTTCTAGTTCTAACAGTGGAGGGTCCAAGGTGCCCAGGACATCCTCCACCTGTATGTCTCCACTGTCCAATAACCTGTGTGTGTCATCACATGGGGGTCCCACCAGTGGCCCAGGGGTGTCAGGAATGGGCCTAAATACTTCTGCCATGGGGTTTAGGGCGGAAGAGGAGAAGCTCTCTTTTGATGCTGATCGAGACTGAAATCTTGTCTCCATCCCAGGATACACCATGGTTGTGTCTTCCTCCTCAGACTCACTCTCGCATGTGCTGCATAGGGGTAGGTTAGCTGCAGGGGGCTGGCTGTCCACGTTGGAGGGCAGCTTTGGTCCAGCACCTTCGTTCCGCCCGGTTGCCCTGTTGTGGCCCATCTCATATGGGGTGTCTACCAATTCCCCCACAGGGAGCAAAAGGTTTCTATGCACTGTCTTTGTCTGCCCTGGACCATCTTCAGGTTTGATCTTGTAGACTGGCAGGTCTCCTAGCTTTTCCATCACCAAGTAAGGTATTGCCTTCCATCTGTCAGCTATCTTGTGTTTGCCAGTAATACCCAAATTTCGCAGCAGGACTCTGTCCCCCGGCTGGAGTTCTTGCAGACGTACCCTAGCATCATATCGATGTTTGTTCCGGTCTGCGTTCTTCCGAGCCGCAGATGTAGCTAAGTGATAAGCATCCCGCAGCTTTTCTCTTAGTCGGGATACATATTGCTGATGAGTTTCATAGCTCTCTCCATCCTCTGATACACCAAAGCACAGGTCTATGGGTAATCTTGGTTCTCGCCCAAACATTAAGAGATATGGGGTGACTCCTGTAGCATCATTCTTTGTGGCATTGTAGGCGTGCACCAGAAATGCGACATGTTGGCTCCAGGTTGCCTTCTGCTCTGGCCGCAAAGTCCCCAACATATCTAATAGGGTTCGGTTGAACCTCTCTGGCTGTGGATCACCTTGAGGGTGATAAGGCGTTGTCCTAGACTTTTTAATTCCCGCTATCCTCAGCACCTCCTTCAGAAGGTGACTCTCAAAGTCCCGCCCCTGATCCGAGTGTATCCGGGCTGGAAATCCATAAACTGAGAAATATTTCTCCCACAGTACTCGAGCAACAGTGGTGGCCCTCTGATCACGTGTGGGATATGCCTGCGCATATCGCGTATAATGGTCAGTCACTACTAGAATGTTCCCAATATTTCTCTTGTCTACTTCTAAAGACAAGAAATCAATGCATACCAGCTCCAGAGGTTTGTTGCTGGTGATGTTCTTCAGATATGCAGCCCTCGTGGGCAGAGTTTTCCTTTGAACACATCGAGCGCAGGTCTCACATTTCCTGCGAACATCTTCAGCCATCCGAGGCCAATAGAACCTACTACGAATAAGTTCCAGGGTCCTCTCCATGCCTAAATGTCCAAAGTCATCATGCAGGGCCCTCATGGCCAGGGCTCTGTACTCTTTTGGCAGCACTAGCTGTGCTCGTTGCTTTTGTAAAGGGTCTGTGGTCACTCGGTGTAGCACTCCCTGAATCAGTTTCAGTTTGGTCCATTCTCTCAATAGTAGTTTACCCTCCGGGTTAGGTGGGACAACCACAGCTGGGCTTCGCCCCTCCCTTTTGGCAAGTAGTGTATCACGAATGTCAATATCTTGCAGCTGGGCTTCCTGCCAGTCAGCCGCATTGAGCATGGGCAAAGGAGATTGGTCCAACGCAATATAGTTCACCGAAGCAGAAGGCATGCATTCAGGGGGCAGGCCCAAAGCTTCTGCAGCACATCCATGAAGACTTTCATGGGACTCTGGCTCCCGGCGACTCACACTGCAAATAGCCCTCACTCCATCTGTGGGTATCACAGCAACTCCTGGTGCCTGTGGACGCCTGGACAATGCATCTGCATCTACATTGCTTCTCCCTGATCGGTATTGAATGCTGAAGTCATAGCTAGCCAAAGCGGCCACCCATCTTTGCCCTGTAGCATCCAGCTTAGCACTTGTTAACACATAGGTCAGTGGGTTGTTGTCTGTCCACACCTGGAACTGAGCACCATATAAGTAGTCTCGAAATTTCTCAGTGATGGCCCATTTCAAGGCCAAGAACTCCAGCTTGTGGGTGGGATAGCGAGTTTCACTATCAGACAGTCCTCGGCTGGCAAAAGCTACAGGTTTACGTTTTCCTTCCAGTTCCTGGTACAGTACTGCTCCCAGACCCTCCAAACTGGCATCAGTATGCAGGATAAATGGTTTGCTTGGGTCAGCAAAGACTAGGACTGGAGCATGAGTTAGGCAAGTAATGATTTCTCGAAAAGCCCTTTCACATCTCTCATCCCACCGTGGCCCAAATGGTTCGAAGGGGCCATAGTGTCTCTGCACAGGAGGCTTTGGGGACCTCCCCTTATTCTTGGTCTTAGATTTGTTCCTGCTGGACTGGTATCCCCTGGTAAGATCATTCAGAGGTTTTACAATCGTAGCATAGTTTTTCACAAATCTGCGGTAGTAGCCACTAAACCCAAGAAAGGTCTTGAGTTCTCTGTAGTTACTTGGACATGGCCATGTAGTGAGTGCTTCTATTTTATCGGGATCAGTACTCACACCCTCTTGGGACACGATGTGACCCACATACTTCACTGAGGTCCTGCAGAACTGGCATTTGTCAATTGAAAGCTTCAAACCATAATCCTCTAACCTATCAAGCACTTTAAGAAGTCTTTCTTCATGCTCCTCCAAGGTTCTTCCAAACACAATCAGGTCATCCAAATAAACTAACACTTGCAGTAAATTCATGTCTCCCACAACTTTCTCCATAAGACGTTGAAATGTGGCAGGTGCTCCAGAAATCCCTTGGGGCATGCGTTCAAACTGATAAAACCCTAATGGGCAGATGAAGGCTGTCTTCTCCTTATCTTCTTCACCCAGAGGGATCTGGTAGTATCCACTCCGAAGATCCAACACAGAGAACCACTGGCTTCCTAGCAAACAGTCTAAGGCATCTTGGACTCGGGGCATTGTGTACTGGTCAACCACAGTATGGCGGTTTAGGGTGCGGTAGTCAATACACATCCGGATTTTCCCATTCTTTTTACGGACCACCACAATGGGTGAGGCGTATGGGCTGCGGGACTCTGTAATGATGCCATTCGCAGCCAGCTCCTGAAGATGTTGTCGCACATCTTCCATCTCGGAGAGGGCAATCCTCCTAGATCTCTCCCTGAAAGGTCGAGAGTCATGTAGTCTGATGTTGTGCTCTACTCCTTTTGCACATCCCACATCCCACTCATGCAGTGAGAACACCTTGGATCTTTCACAAAGTTTCCTCCTCAGGCGATCTTTCCACTCCTCGGACAACGGTGAATCTCCAAAGTCAAACTTTGCTGGGTCTATTGTCGGAACTTGAGTCTCACACTGGGGTTTTACAATTGATTCAGGCTCGAAGAGGTCTGCTATCTTTTGTCCTTGCTTCACAACAACATCTCGACTTGTTTCATTAGCAATCAGTATAGTCACCTTTTCCTGGGCTTCAGCAGGTAGGGTTATGACTCCACTGGGGACCAGCACTCCTTCCGGGAGCTCTCCTTCAACTGGCTGCTCTACCATTGCTAATGCCCCTTTACTGCCTTTCAGCCGGGTACTCATGACAAGCACTTCCTGCTCTGTCCTTGCAGGCACTACTAAGGGGGTTGTGCCCATGTACTTCAGCGCCCCAATCGGTAGCTCAGATGTCTCCTTTTTAGCACCCTCAATCTTCCTATAGGCTTCAGCACAAAGCGTATGGATCATCAGGGTATTCAGGTACTGGTCCCCAGCCCGTCGTCTGCAGTAATCCGCGAGCACCTTGAAGAGACTGGAGTTGGTCCCTATCAGCACAGACACATCAGAGGTCCCTTTAGGGTCAGGGCATATTAATGCAGCTGTGTCCACCTCTTCTCTTACCCCAGCAACCTCCTCTGGGAATTCCAGGTGCACTATGACATACCCTTGGTAGGGGTATTCATCCATGCTGAGGCCACACAGACCAACGCCAGTCAGTGGCTGTATAGGCAGGTGCCTAAGCATCTGTTGGTAGAATGACTGAAATATAATAGTCACTTGAGATCCAGTGTCAAGCACGGCTTTACACTCCGCCCCTTCAATCTTCACCATGACCTCTGCTCGAGGCCCTATCAGTCCTGCGGGGATCCCAGCTGGACGGTCGTTTCTGGGGGAATCTTCAACTCCTGCAGGCTTGGGTGGTCCCCGTCCCCGGACTCTCTGGCAGCTACCGGATCTCTCCCAACTGATCCTCAGCTTTCCATACACTAAGGAGGGGTTTTCTTCATTATGACACTTGCCAGCACTGTGTCCGTCCTGACCACATCGGTAGCAGAAGAATTGTCCTTTCCCCCTTCGCCCAGGTGGGATGGTGGCTCTAAATGCTGACTTCTCCATCGCCACAGTCAGAGGCGCCTTATTCCTGGAAGTCTTAGCTCGGTCAATGGTGCTTTGCAGTTCAGCTATCCGTTCTGTCAGGACCTGCATTTGTTGGGCAAGTTCCTCTGTGGTGCTCACCATCAGTACACTGGCCGTTTGCAGTGGTGTTGTGCCGGCTGGCTCCAATGTTTGGGCTTCCCAAAACTCGCTGGCAGCCTGCCTTTCTTCCTCTTCTCTGACCTCCTTTATCAGCTGGGAATAACTTGGGGGATGTTCCCGTCGTTCTCTTAGCCGGAGATGGAGTAGAATCGGGTTCTGATACTGAGCTCCTCTTACAATTTGAGCCAGTCTGGTCCGATCCATCTGTTCAGCAGTCACTGCTCCCCTCATGACAGCTCTCTGAAGCAGTCTCTCTAGCCTCTGTATATAGGCTGAAATCTTCTCGCCAGTTTGCTGTCGGGAATTAAGGAACTTACAGTAACTGTCTTCAGGGCCCTCTACGCTCCCAAAGGTATGATCAAGGGCCTCTAGGCAGTCCTTCACACTGACCCCAGGGTCAATGAGCTTCAGGGTGCGAATCACATCTAATGCTGGGCCACTAAGGCTCTCTATTAGACATCTTCGCTTTTCTGCATCAGGTACGGCCCACTCCTGCAGCATTTCAGTGGTATGCTCCAACCAGGGTTCGAACTCCTCTACCCCAGCAAATAATCTTAGCTCACGACAAGAGTTTAACATAGCCTGGGACAGCACAACCTTTTCCAATATTTGCCCCAGTGCTTTTGCCCAATCATTGGCTGAGGCTGCGGCCCCTGAGCTAGAGGCTGCAGGGCCGGGGCCTAACAAACCTGACATATTAGCCATTATACAAACAGTAATTTCCTCAAAATATAACCACAGTTGTTTCCCAATGCAGTGGAACACTCAACAGGTGCTTGCGAGGGGTACTGACCCAGGGAATCCCGGACGAGCCCCCAAAAATGTAACCCTTCTGCCCATCTAGTTGGCAGCAACAAGGGCCGGGTTCT
>NW_020709794.1:0-3303 GCF_002925995.2 Terrapene triunguis
GCCGCCGCCGCCCGCGGCGCAGTCCCCGGCCCGGGGGCCCAGCGGGGCCCGGCTCCATCGGGGGCAGCCGCCCGCGCTGCCTCTGCTCTGCCTCTGCTCTGGACGGCGCAGCTGCTGCTGGGGAGCCGGGGATCGAAGCGACGGAGCGAGCATCCTGCAGCCGCCGCAATTCCTCCAGCCCCCAGGTGCGGAATCCGGGGGAGGCTCTGAGCCACGCCCCGCCAGCCACGATGTCCCCTCTCGTGCCGGCCCGGCGCTATCAGCCCCGCCTAGCCTAGGGTTACCATCCGTCCGGGTTTCCCCGGACATGTCCGGCTTTTTCAGTGTTAAATGGCCGTCCGGGGGGGATTTCTAATTAAGTAGAAATGTCCGGGATTTCCCCCTTCCCCTTGTGCGGCGCGTCTGATTGGACGCCTGGCCTTATTGACAGCTGCTCACAGCCACTAGGGCCTCTAGCAGCCAGCGTCCCTCCCCCGCTCCCTCCTCCCCCACGGAGCAGGGGGGCTGTGTTTAATAACACGGGAGCGACCTGTGAACTGAAGAAAGCAAATTTTTGTTTCCAGTGCAGCCTCTAGCTAGTCACAATTCCCTGTTGGTAATGTAGGATGGGGCGCCTGCAAAGGGAAAAATCCCCCCTTTTTATGTATCCAGCGCTCATCCTCCTACTGCTTCGTCCTGGTCTCCTTCGGTCTCTTCCCTCGCTAATTTCATATCATGCCTAATATCTCCCATTCCTTAAATCCAGTTACTGCTAGACCCACCTCAAATCCCCTTCCCATCACTCCTCCCCTCGCTCCCCTCCACACCCACCTGCCCTGCTGCCCCGTTACCTAGGGTTACCATATTCAAACATTTAAAAAAGAGGACACTCCACGGGGCCCCGGTCCCGCCCCCGGCCCCGCCCCAACTCCGCCCCAACCCCACCCCTTCTCCGCCCCCATTCCAACCCCTTCCCCAAAGTCCCTGACCTAACTCTGCCCCCTCCTCTGAGCACCCTGCATTCCCCCTCCTCCCTCCCGCTCTGATCTTGGTTGGGGGTTGCTAAGTGCTTCCCTGCTCCCCACTCGCCCCGCAGCCCCTATGCCCTTGCCTGCCCTGCTCCTCCTCACCCTGCAGCCTCTGCACCCCCCCGCCCCTGCAGCCTCTGTGCCCCCTGCTCCCCACTCACCCTGCAGCCTCTGTGCCCCCTGCCTGCCCTGCCCCTGCAGCCTCTGTGCCCCCTTGTAAATGTACCTTTTACTAGAGTGTTTATCTTTGTTTGCTGTACTTTGAACCTAAGACAGAGGGCGGTCCTCTGAGCTCTTTAAGTTTGATTACCCTGTAAAGCTATTTTCCATACTGATTTTACAGAGATGATTTTTACCTTTTTCTTTAATTAAAAGCCTTCTTTTTTAAGAACCAGATTGATTTCTCCTTGTTTTAAGATCCAAGGGGGTTTGGATCTGTATTCACCAGGAGTTGGTGAAAGGAGGGTGGGAGGAAGGAGGGGGGATGGTTAATTTCTCCTTGTTTTAAGATCCAAGGGGGTTTGGATCTGTGTTCACCAGGGAATTGGTGAAAGGGTTCTCAAGGCTTCCCAGGGAGGGGATTCTTGAGATGGTGGCAGCGGGACCAAAGCTAAGCTGGTAGTTAAGCTTAGAGGTTTTCATGCAGGCCCCTACATTTGTACCCTAAAGTTCAAAATGGGGATACAGCCTTGACAAGAGCCTATGGGCAGCAGGTGCTGGCGGGGCCTCCTCCCCAATGAGGCGAATCGCGGTCGGTAAGGCCGGGGGGGAGGGAGGGGGCGGGGGCCGCCACCTCCAGCACATGGGGCAGCAGCAGGGGCCAGGCCCGGTGGAGTAGGGTTACCATCCGTCAGGGTTTCCACGTGGAGCTCTCGCAGTTCTCCCTCTGCTGGGTGAGCAGGGGGGAGGGGGGCGGGAGCAGGGCAGGCGGCGGGGTGTGTGTGTGTGTGTAGAGGCTGCAGGGGGGGTGCAGAGGCTGCAGGGCGAGTGGGCAGCAGGGGGCACAGAGGCTGCAGGGGCGGGGGGGTGCAGAGGCTGCAGGGCGAGTGGGCAGCAGGGGGCACAGAGGCTGCAGGGTGAGGAGGAGCAGGGCAGGCAAGGGCATAGGGGCTGCGGGGCGAGTGGGGAGCAGGGAAGCACTTAGCAACCCCCAACCAAGATCAGAGCGGGAGGGAGGAGGGGGAATGCAGGGTGCTCAGAGGAGGGGGCAGAGTTGGGGCAGGGACTTTGGGGAAGGGGTTGGAATGGGGGCGGAGAAGAGGTGGGGTTGGGGCGGGGCCGGGGTGGGGAAGGGGCGGAGTTGGGGCGGGGCCGGGGGCGGGGCCGGGGCCCCGTGGAGTGTCCTCTTTTTTAAACGTTTTAATATGGTAACCCTAGCCTAGCCGGGCCCCGGCCCTTGAATAGCCGAGCAGCCCCGGCCAACAGCCCCGTGCCAGCGCATCAGCCACTCCCCAGGGTCCCACCCCCCCCGCGGGACACCCCCCACACCTGGGCACAAACCCCTCTCCAGGGACCTTCACCCCTTTCCAGAGCACCAGTCACTCCCTTAGGGACACACCCCTCGCTCTGTAGCTACCGCTCCCTGCAGTGCACGTATCTCTTCTTGCCTCTTCCCTCCTCCCTCGCCTACCCCCCTCCCCGCGCCGGGTTATTTCTCATCCCTTAGCCCCTTCTTGCCTATAAAGATACCACATCTCTTCCCTTACTTCCGTCCCTCTTCCTTCCCTTGTATGGTTCCCCTAGCAGCCCCACCATCCCTCCCCAAGGTATGTTCCACTCCTAGCTGCTCATCCTTTCTGGGTTGATTTATCTGCAGCAGCATCTTACTGATGTGGCATACCATGGCTGAAGGCAGCATAAAGACAATGAACGTCCTTGTTCACTCTGAATCCTGCAGAGAATAAGGAAACCCACTTCTTCCCTTCCACTGGCTGCATCAGGGGTTGCACTTCAGGAAGGAGACACACCGCCTACCCCACCCCACCCCACCCCACCCCGTCCGCCTCCAAGCATAGGCGTGAGGAGAGCGCACAGGGAACAGAATATGAGGACACAGACTGTGAGGACTGTGGGCAGACACAGGGCAGGATGGGGAATGCAGAGGCCACAATAAGCACAGTGAGGAAAGGGCCCAGCGAACACTCAGCGTGAGGGTTGGAGGACTCTTGCTTCTTCATACACTTTCACTTGTTCCTTATACTTCTGACTAGGCTCTCTCCTTCCAAGGGATTTGGAACAGCCTCCATTCTCCAAATACTTTCCCTCCATCTTCTCCTTCAGATCACTCCTTCAAACA
>NW_020709795.1:0-2726 GCF_002925995.2 Terrapene triunguis
CCAAATACTTTCCCTCCATCTTCTCCTTCAGATCACTCCTTCAAACACACTTTGTTCCCAGAGCCACAGGCCTTGGCCCATCCAAATCCCCTTCTCACATTGCCTCTATGTCTCCTTGTGTTTGAATCAGGTTGTGTATTTTCTGGGTTTGTCTGTAAACCCGTGGGGCAGGCAGGGACTTCCCCGTTTTAACAAAGTGCTGTGTACAGCTTTGGTGCTTTGTAAACCTGAGAGCTATTTTATGGAAAGGTGAAGTTTCCAAATCTGATACTCTATTTTCATATCCAGTAGATATGTAGGGCCAAGTTCATCTCTCATGTAAATCTATCCACAATCCACGGTGACCCATAATTTAGATGAGAAGCTAGATTTTATTATAAATAATAATAGTAAATAATTTGATAACAGTAGCCTCTAGATGCCAGCCAGATCAGGGCTCCATATGTGCTAGGCACGGTGCAAATATAGAAAATGACAGTTCCTGCCGCAAAGAGCTTAGGAGGATTTATGTCAGGATTATGTTGATCCAGAAAAAGGAAGAAGAGCTTATGTGTGGAGGTGTTCAAAGATTAGTTGGCATCCTAGAGAACCTTCCAATTCCCTGTTCACAGCATTTACAAAAATCTAAGCAACAGTAGCCCTGATATTCACTGTATATTTATAATAGTCTATCTGTGCTGGGTCCTTATTTGCAAAGATTTACACATTCCGTATCATATATTCCTAATGTAAAAACAACACATATCTCACCAGACAAATACAAGATCATGTTTATTTTGCTAAATTTGTCACTACTGTGGAAGTGGCTGGGGGTTATTATTTTTGAAGTCTGATGCTTTAGATAGTTATTTCCTTCAGTTGTTGGTATCCAGGTTTTGCTAGTAACTGGAACATGTTAAAAGCAAATGTAGGTCCCAGTACTGCAGTGAGTTTTGCATTCAATCAATGAGGCTTTGGGCAGGCTCACTGGAGGATCAGCACAATAGTTATAAATACTCAGCACAGTTCTCTTATCCAAAGTAAATAATACTTTACCCCTATTCTAATGCAATTGCCCTTCAGCCAGGTGGTTAATGGCAGCAAAAAGGGATGGGTTCAATATATCTAGGGCCCCACTTGAGAAACTGGCTTGAGCCCCCACCCAGAAATCTGGGAAAACCAGACTCCCTCCTTGGGTTACCCACTGGCAAGTACTCCAAAACTGTGTACAAACAGGAAAATCTTTATTATGGGAAAAGGAACATAGTCATAAACTTGGGAAAACCCAGAGTATGTATGTGAATAAAGAGTAAAATATCTCATACCTGGCCTTCCAGTAACTTTGCCTATATTCTAACTCCTTTCCCATCAACCGGTGAGAATGTTGGTGGTGATCCCTTGACCGCACCACCCTACCCATCCTCCAAACCCTGCTCACAGTTTCGATCACATAGGTAACCAGCACCATGAACGGTACGTAGAAGTCAGTGCAGAGCACTGAGCACATGTATTATGTGTTCACTTTGGCTTAACTGGCTTAAAGAGAGGATGACCATCTTCTGCTCTAACAGAAGAGTCCAATTGATATAAAAGGGGCACTTTATTGCTACCGATTCTTTAGTTGAGCCATTTTTGCTTGATAATGAAAACCTGGCCCCATTGAAGTGAGAAAATGCCATTGACGTCAATGGGGCTAGGATGTTGTCCATTATATTTATCATAATGGCTATGATCATAATTCTTATGGCTTTCAGTAGTATAATTTCTAGCAGTGATGTCAGGTGCTATGGAAAGTTCAGCTACATAATTTTTTGTTCATGTGAGTGGCTCCACTTGGCACATCAAGTTTTTATTTTTGTAGCTTGCAGAGGTGGTTCTATGTTAAGCATATTATGATTTGATTATACAAAGCCCAATCCTACACATAGTGAACTCAATCAGTATTTTGTCATTGCTTTAGAATGTATAAAGTACTTTGGGACCCCTCAAAGTGTAAGTTGCTATATGATAAATATTATTAAGAAATATGAAAATAAATATAATATAAATTCCAACTCTTGTCTGTGTTCCATTGATATAGGATATTGTTTCTGTTGGAGAATAATAGAGTTCTCACTTTTTGTTTGGGTACAGCAAGTCAGATACTTTATTTTCTCAAGCAATTGCGTAGAGGGAGAGAGCTAAACAGGTCTCTCAACAGGTAAACAATTACAGCAAGCATTTATACCTTTTGTTACAGACAATAATGAGCAACAGCTGCATTTTGTTTATACATAGGTCATTCTGATATCTTGTTTTGCTCACTAATGTAGACTCTTAGTCTACATTCCATATTATCTACACATTATCTACACAAGGTCGCAACAACTTCTCACACAGTTCTTTCCCACTCGCGTCACACATTCCTCGCTTCTACAAATCTTGCGTTATTACGGTTACAGTTAGCCTGACTCTTGCTAACGAACTGTCATACATTGCATCCGCTTCCTGTCAGTTCTTTCTCTTTTTCCACATTTCTCTCACTGATTGCGCAAAGCTTCCCCTTTTCATAGCCTTATCTGTTTTAAAGGTAAAACAAATGGTTTGTTTTCTCTTTGGGGATTAAACCAGAATAACTTTCTGGTTTAAACAAGGTCAAAATCAGGCCTCTTGTATTCACATACAGCACGGTGCAGCTCAGCCAGGCCGCCAGCAGCAGCCGCCGCCGCCGCCCGCGGCGCAGTCCCCGGCCCGGGGGCCCAGCGGGG
>NW_020709796.1:0-1095 GCF_002925995.2 Terrapene triunguis
TTGCCGTTCTTCAAGGCTTGTGATTAGGGAGCAACACATTCCTACATCCCCCCCTATTTTATTTTAGATGCGGTGTTTAAACAAAGCACCTTTGCAGGATAGCATACACAACGCCATTAGATTGGGTAAGCATTAAACAAAGCAGCAAAGCAAAACGCCAAAAATCAAAACTAAAACCCCATACTATAAAAGGGTCTTTATCCACTCTAAGGGTGGCTATAACTAAATATAATTCCACCAAGGAAAAAAAACATCCTAACAAATACCTTAAGCATAACATTTCAGCATATCAATCTGCTATTACATGCGGTTACTATTATCAGTAAGCTTAAAACAACACATTTCTTTCACTGTCTCACACCCCAGATGTTACTGGGTGATTTACAGACAGGAACAAGGCAGGTACTTAACAGACCTTGCATTTCCGGGGCAACGGCCAGGCAGAAATCAGATTGATTTAATACTTCTGCCAGGTGGACCCAAATGTCTTGTAGTGTGGTGTCATTAACATACACACAGCTGTCATTAGCTTGAAAAAGTAAGTGTCCTGTCAGGTGTAATCCCAGGAGCACTGACTAAAATTAACTGGGCATACCAGGTAGTCTAATTTCCCAGATGTCTTGGTGAATTACCCAATCCCACATGCATCCTCCCCATGGACCCGGCAGGATTCGGTATGTGCGAGCCCACACCCCCTTAACCGGTCCATATGCTTGGAAGGAGCACTGAGAACGTTCACACTTCCACCCAGAAAGTCTCCAAGTATGTCTCCATGGCCACAGATCAGATGGTACTCCTGATGTGTCTGTAAGGGCAGTGGGCCAAGCCTGAACATGCTAGATCCCACCGCAATGCCTTCCCAGCCTCAGTAATATTCAATACCATCTCTGTCAGCAACTTCTGGGTCATTGTCTGTATTTAGATGTGTTACAGGGGTAATAGTGTAATGGATAAGATGGCAGGGGCAATGGCAACAAGGTGCCTTTGGTACTTATCATTTAAAATCCAATTAGGGAGGGCAATACATACTGAAGGACTTATCCAAAACACAGGGCGCAGCCTGTAGAATAAACCCCAAAATCCAATCAATACCAC
>NW_020709797.1:0-4433 GCF_002925995.2 Terrapene triunguis
AGCGGGTAGGCGGACCGACACCGATCACAAGTGGTGGAGAATGCGGGCAGCGCCCCCTATCCCTGCCGGAAGGGATTAGAGCAAGGAGGCAGAGACAGCCCCAAACGGAATATGGAGATGGAGAGGCTTATCAAGGCGCTGGCTGAGACTCAGCAGCAGCAGCAGCAACAACTCATACAGCAGCTGGGTACCCACCAGCAGCAGTTGCTTCAAACCTTGGGGGCCCAGCACCGTGAACAACAGACCCAATGTTTCCAGCAACTTGCCACCCTGTGGCCGAGCCCCGGTGGGCCCCAGCCGGGCGGGGCGAACACCCCCAACCCCCCCGCTCCACCAATCCGTCTGGCCAAGATGGGGCCGGAGGATGACCCAGAGGCTTATCTGGTGACCTTCGAGCGGGTTGCTGCAGTAGCTGGTTGGGCCCCGGACCAATGGGCAACCCTGCTTGCCCCCTATTTAACCGGGCCGGCCCAGAAGGCTTACCGGGGGCTACCAGACGATGAAGCCCGTGTTTACGCCAGCGTAAAAGCAGCTATCCTGGATGCCTTTGACATCACCCCGGAGACCTTTCGGCGACGGTTTCGGGGAAAGCCTTACCCCCCGGGTGCCCGGCCCCGGGCCGTGGCCCAGGAATTAAAGGATGCAGCGTGCCGATGGCTACAACCCGAGCATCGAACTGTGGCTGAGGTGACAGAACAGATCATCCTCGAGCAGTTCGTGCATATCCTCCCGACTCCAGGGAGGGCGTGGGTGTTGCGGCACCGACCTCAAACTCTAAGTGCAGCTGTCACACTTATGGAGAACTTTCTAGAGGCCGAGGCCCCAATAGGACCGACAGCCCGACCCCCAAGTTCTGGATCCGGCGCTCAGAAGCCGGAAAGGGGGTCCACCCCCAAAGTCGACGTGCCGACTCGAGCCCGACGACCCAACGGAGGCGGCACTACTTTCTCCCGACGGCCCGAGGCTCCACAACCCGCGCCGTCCGGACGCTGGACCCGTCCATCGGGCCCCGGCCAACCCCGGGGCCACCCGGGTGACCCTGTACGGTCGGGGCGCACAGAGGTAGGACCCTGCTTTCGGTGTGGCGAGTACGGTCACCTGCAACGAGACTGTACAGCGATGGAATGCGATTTTGGCCGGGTGTACACCGGGGAGCGCCGGGCCCGCCCGCCGTCCGCGGCCAAATTGACGGCCCCCATGAGCATTGCCGGGACACCCGTTGTGGGTCTAATTGATTCGGGCTGTGGGCAGACTCTCGTCCGCCAGTCCCTCCTCCCGGATACCGAGCAGATCGTCGGGGAGGTACGGATACAGTGTATACATGGAGATGTTAAACCGTACCCCACCGTTCAGGTCCCTCTCACGGTGAACGGGGCAACCCAGTTAATGAACGTGGCGGTGGCCCCATCCCTGGCCTACCCAATCATCCTGGGCCGGGACTGGCCAGACTTCGTCGAGGTGCTCCGGTCCCTATCTCCGGAAGAGGCGTTGGAGGGAGCTTCCTCTGCGACGGACCCAGGCCCCGGGCTGTGTCCGGACCCCGGCGTTGACCCATCCCTTTCATCCGGACAGGGCGGCCCGGAGATGGGGGGCCCCCCGGTGGACGTTAGGGACTTTAGCCGAGACCAAAGGGAGGACCCTACGCTCCGGTTTGCCTATGAACAGCTGGCACGGGTAGAGGGGAAGGTTGTGGAGGCCCAGCGGGCTACCCAATGGCCTAGATTTGAACTCAAGCAGGATCGTCTCTACCGCGTGGAGCAGGACCCTCAAACCCGAGAGGTCCGGACCCAACTCGTGGTTCCCCGCATTCATCGACGGGCGGTCCTAAGGCTAGCCCATGACATCCCGGCCGCAGGCCATTTAGGACCGGAGAAAACCGCGGCTAGAGTCCTCGCCAAGTTCTTCTGGCCCGGCGTCCATCGAGAGGTGAAGGATTACTGCGGGTCATGCCCGGACTGCCAACACGCCGCCCCGGCCGGGGTCCGGAAGGCCCCCCTGGTTCCGCTACCAACAGTGGGCGTTCCGTTTGAACGAGTAGCGATGGACCTGGTCGGACCCTTCCCGAAAAGTCAGGCGGGCTACCAATATATCCTTGTCTTGATGGACTACGCCACCCGCTTCCCTGAGGCTGTCCCCTTAAGGAGTATCACGGCCCGCACTATTGCAGCAGAGCTCGTGAAAATCTTCGCCAGGGTAGGTCTCCCTCGGGAGATACTTACTGACCAAGGGACCAACTTCACCTCTAAGTTGTTCCGTCAAGTATGTGCCCTGCTAGGGATTAAGAAACTGCAAGCCTCAGTTTACCATCCCCAAACGGATGGGTTAGTCGAACGTTTTAATCGGACCCTGAAGGGAATGTTACGACGCTTCCCCACCCAGGACCTCCGTCAGTGGGATCAACTACTTCCCCCTTTACTACTGGCGGTTCGGGAAGTTCCACAGGCTTCCACGAAGTTCTCTCCATTTGAGCTCCTCTATGGGCGAAGGCCCCGCGGAGTGATGGATCTCCTGAGGGAAACCTGGGAACATACACCATCCTCAACGCAGGGCCTCTTACAATACGTCTTGCAGCTGCAGGAGCGGCTGGCCCGGGCGGGTGAACTGGCGAGGGAGAACTTAAACACGGCCCAAAGGGGCCAGGAGCAGCAGTATAATCGGGGCACCCAGGTCCGATCATTTGCCCCCGGGGACCGAGTTCTCCTCCTGCTCCCCTCGGAGGAATCAAAACTGTTTGCCCGGTGGCAGGGCCCGTATGAGGTCCTTCGCCAAGTGGGGCCTGTCAATTACGAAATCCGGCAGCCTGATCACCGGAAGGGAAAGCAGATTTATCACGTAAATCTTTTAAAACCCTGGCGGGAACGGGAAGGACTACTAATTGCCCCATACCCGCCTGAACCAGACCTCGGGCCACAACTCCCCGAAGAGTCTGATAGTGGGGAACCACAGCTAGCCGAGACGCTCACTGCCGAGCAGCGGGAACAAGCCCTCTGCCTAGTGAAGGCATTCCCCAGGACCTTCACCCCAAAGCCTGGACGGACTACGCTCGCCTACCATGCAATCCAGACCGACCCCGGGGTGGTGATCCGAGAGACGACCCGGCCATTGCCTAGGCGAAGGCGAGAGGCCGTGGAGGAGGAAGTCCAGGCCATGTTGGAACTGGGTGTTATTGAGCATTCCCAGAGCGAATGGCGGAGCCCCGTCGTCCTCGTTCCAAAGCCAGATGGGAGCCGGCGGTTTTGTATTGACTTTCGGAGAGTCAACGACATTTCAAAGTTTGATGCATATCCAATGCCCCGCGTCGATGAGCTCCTCGACCGGCTTGGAGAAGCCTGCTACATCACCACATTAGATCTCACCAAGGGGTACTGGCAGATCCCCTTGGAACCCCGATCTAAGGAGAAGACCGCGTTTGCTACCCCTTCCGGCCTGTACCAGTTTACTCGGATGCCTTTCGGCCTTCATGGGGCCCCCGCAACCTTCCAGCGCTTGATGGATCGGATTTTGCAACCTCACACCAAGTACGCCGCCGCCTACCTGGATGATGTGGTTATCTATGGCAGTAACTGGGAGGAACACCTCAACCGAGTGGCGGCTGTCCTCCGGGACCTCCGCGCCGCCGGCCTCACAGCCAATCCCAAGAAATGCCGAATCGGGCGGGAAGAAACCACTTATCTGGGGTACACCCTGGGGCACGGACAGGTACGCCCCCTCATCGGGAAGGTTCAAGCACTCCAGGAATGCCAGGCACCAACCACGAAGAGGCAGGTGCGTCAATTCTTGGGCCTAGCTGGCTATTACCGGCGGTTCGTACCCCACTTTGCAACTATTACGGCCCCTTTAACAGAACTCCTGACCAAAGATAGCCCCCGCAGAGTGTGCTGGTCTGATGACTGCGAGCGGGCCTTTCAAACTGTCAAAGACCGCCTGTGTAGTGAGCCCGTACTCTTCAGCCCGGACTTTGATCGTGACTTCATTGTCCAGACCGATGCCTCCGGCGTCGGGCTTGGCGCGGTCCTCTCACAGGAGGTGGACGGGGAGGAGCACCCTATTGTTTACATCAGTCGGAAACTGTTCCCCCGGGAGCGAAACTACTCCGTCCTGGAGAAGGAGGCCCTAGCTGTTAAGTGGGCGGTTGATGCCCTCCGCTACTACCTCCTCGGGGCCCCCTTTATACTGGTCACAGATCATGCACCCCTGAAGTGGCTCAACAAGATGAAGGACGCGAATGCCCGCCTTCAGCGATGGTATCTTACGCTACAAACCTACGCCTTCACGATCCGCCATCGGGCGGGACGGGATAACGCCAATGCGGACTTTTTCTCCCGTCTGGGGGAGGCTGAGGACGCCAGCTCCGAGGTTCGGGAGCTGGATTTGAGGGGTGGGGTATGTAGGGCGCCAGGGTGGCTGCCCTCCGAACCGGAGGTAAAAGGGCC
>NW_020709798.1:0-1784 GCF_002925995.2 Terrapene triunguis
ACTCCCGCCTCAATTCCGAGGGAACAGTTTGCCGTTCTTCAAGGCTTATGATTAGGGAGCAACACATTCCTACATCCCCCCCTATTTTATTTTATATGCGGTGTTTAGACAAAGCACCTTTGCAGGGTAGCATACACAACGCCACTAGATTGGGTAAACATTAAACAAAGCAGCAAAGCAAAACGCCAAAAATCAAAACTAAGGCCCCATACTATAAAAGGGTCTTTATCCACTCTAAGGGTGGCTATAACTAGATATAATTCCACCAAGGAGGAAAAACATCTTTAGCAAATGGCTTAAGCATAACATTTCAGCATATCAATCTGCTATTGCATGCAATTACTATTATCAGTAAGCTTAAAACAACACATTTCTTTCACTGTCTCACACCCCAGATGTTGCTGGGTGGTTTACAGACAGGAACAAGGCAAGTACTTAACAGACCTTGCATTTTCGGGGCAACGGCCAGGCAGAAATCAGATTGATTTAATACTTCTGCCAGGTGGACCCAAATGTCTTGTAGTGTGGTGTTATTAACATACACACAGCTATCATTAGCTTGAAAAAGTAAGTGTCCTGTCAGGTGTAATCCCAGGAGCACTGACTAAAATTAACTGGGCATACCAGGTGGTTTAATTTCCCAGATGTCTTGGTGAATTACCCAATCCCACATGCATCCTCCCCATGGACCCGGCAGGATTTGGTATGTGGGAGCCCACACCCCCTCAACCGGTCCATATGCTTGGAAGGAGCACTGAGAACGTCTGCACTTCCACCCAGAAAGTTTCCAAGTATGTCTCCATGCCACAGATCAGATGGTACTCCTGATGTGTCTGTAAGGGCAGTGGGCCAAGCCTGAACATGCTAGATCCCACTGCAATGCCTTCCCAGCCTCAGTGATATTCAATACCATCTCTGTCAGCAACTTCTGGGTCATTGTCTGTATTTGGATGTGTTACAGGGGTAATAGTGTAATGAAGGAAATGGCAGGGGCAATGGCAACAAGGTGCCTTTGGTACTTGTCATTTAAAATCCAATTAGGGAAGGCAATACATGCTGAGGGACTTATCCAAAACACAGGGCGCAGCCTGTAGAATAAACCCCAAAATCCAATCAATACCACATTCCCAAGCATGGGTTCCACAAGTTTCTTTTTTTCCAGGTTATAATTCTTTGTTTCTTCACCAGGGTCAGTTCTTAATGTCTTTTGTAGTCAGGAATTCCTGGACTTTGTGATTTCAAGGAAGCAAGTGTTCCTTCTTCTCTTTTCCTGAAACAGTCATGATTCAGCATCATACAGGGGAGAGGTTACTAGCACATCACCCTGTAGTGGTTTTGTGTCTTCTAAAGAAATTCAAAGTAGGTCTGTCAGTGGACAAGGGAGAGGTTACTAGCACTTCACCTTGTCTTTTTTTTCTTTTTCCTGCTGTCCAGACGGCACAGCAGAACTAGAAGGAGAAATAGGCTTATCATCAGTCAAAAAGTCCTCCCGAGGTGGAGGGATCTTTTTGCAGTGAAAAGCATGGGTCCAGGCAGTCAGTCCTTGGCACTTCACAGCAGTGTTGGTGGTTAACAGGACTTGGAAAGGGCCTTTCCAGCATGGAGCCAGAGCAGTCTTTCATTGATGGACTTTACATAGACTCAGTCTCCTGGTTTCAATTAATGGCAGGGGTGCTAGGATCTTTGGATAGCACTTCTTTACCTGTAAAAAAAACCTAACACATTTCATTAATGCATTGTCTGTATTTTGCAGATCTTAGTTGCTTGGGCACATTTAAGCCCCC
>NW_020709798.1:1884-3009 GCF_002925995.2 Terrapene triunguis
CCCCCCCCTTGTCTTGGGGGTCAGCCAAGTTTTGGCTGTGACCTTGGATGAGCCTGCAAGCTATATTTTCCTCTCAGTTAACTCATTCTGTGCTTTTTCCTCTTCTCTTCTTGGCTTCTCTTAACCTACAAAGGAAACCTTCACTCTTCCAGTAAAATAACTGTATTACAGAGCTTTGGAGCAACAAACCGGGACAAGCACACCCACTTTTGAGGAGTTCACTCGGTACAACCTCAGGTGTCTAATTGCTTTCCTCCCTCCCCAGCCCTCTGGCTAGAAATCTGAGGTAGCCAGAAGGATCCCATGGGCAATATGGGGAGTGGGTTAACTTTCCATGTCCTTGTTTCCAAAGACTGTTGGTATGCAATTCTTAACAACAACTTTTGCCATAAAACACAAAAATAATTCCTATTGTGCCAGTGAATGCATGGTGCATTGAATGCTGTTCAGCTGGCATCCGTTTTCTCTGATGATCTGAAAAACAAAAGAACAGAGGTCTACCCCTTCTGGGCAGTCAGTCATTGCTTAAAATGTTTCCTTGTATTTGTCTCATAGGCAGCCCAGGTTTCAGTGGCTTCTACCTTATTAGTTAGAAGATTGCATTAATACAAATGCTTTCTGGCTTGCTTCCAGATCCAAAGCTATCCACAGCTTAAGGATTCTTACTTAAAAAGGGTCACAATTAACTTTCCCAGTCTTTTGTGCTTACAAACACGGGGGTAATAAAGGGGCTAGTGGACTCCTCCACATGCCCTGCCCGTAGCTGGTCATTAACCAAGTGCTGGAGGGCCTCCAGCTTGTCCAGAGGAAGCGGCCACTGTGCAACCCATACGGGCTCGTCAGTGAGCCAACGGAGGGGGAGGGCCGTACGCCTAATCATCAATATGGATGGTGGCAATTAAAGCATTAATAAATCACGGCCCCACAGGTGGAAATGTACCCCCTCCATCATCCGCCCACGGACTCGGGCCGCGGCGGTGAGAGCGCCGAATCCTAACCACTAGACCACCAGGGATAAGCTGCCCGGGGCGTGCCCTCCACCTGCTGGGGGATGCTCAAAAACTGCCCTGTGCCATACAACTGCTCAGCAAGATAAGCCCCCCCACCTTGTGCTGCTGCCGCAAG
>NW_020709799.1:0-1793 GCF_002925995.2 Terrapene triunguis
ACCACGTTCCCAAGCATGGGTCCCACAAGTTTCTTTTTTTCCAGGTTATAATTCTTTGTTTCTTCACCAGGGTCAGTTCTTAATGTCTTTTGTAGTCAGGAATCCCTGGACTTTGTGGTTTCAATGAAGCAAGTGTTCCTTCTTCTCTTTTCCTGAAACAGTCATGGTTCAGCATCATTCAGGGGAGAGGTTACTAGCACATCACCCTGTAGTGGTTTTGTGTCTTCTAGAAAAATTCAAAGCAACAGTAGGTCTGTCAGTGGACAAGGGAGAGGTTACTAGCACTTCACCTTGTCTTTTTTTCCTTTTTTCTGCTGTCCAGACGGCACAGCAGAGCTGGAAGGAGAAATAGGCTTATCATCAGTCAAAAAGTTCTCCCGAGGTGGAGGGGTCTTTTTGCAGTGAAAAGCATGGGTCCAGGCAGTCAGTCCTTGGCACTTCACAGCAGTATTGGTGGTTAACAGGACTTGGAAAGGGCCTTTCCAGTGTGGAGCCAAAGCAGTCTTTCGTTGATGGACTTTACATAGACTCAGTTTCCTTGTTTCAATTAATGGCAGGGGTGCTAGGGTCTTTGAGTAGCACTTCTCTTCCTGTGAGAAAAAACCTAACACATTTCATTAATGCATTGTCTGTATTTTGCAGATCTTAGTTGCTTGGGCACATTTAAGCCCCCCCCTTGTCTTGGGGGTCAGCCAAGTTTTGGCTGTGACCTTGGATGAGCCTGCAAGCTGTATCTTCCTCTCAGTTAACTCATTCTGTGCTTTTTCCTCTTCTCTTCTTGGCTTCTCTTAACCTACAAAGGAAACCTTCACTCTTCCAGTAAAATAACTTTATTACAGAGCTTTGGAGCAACAAACCGGGACAAGCACACCCACTTTTGAGGAGTGCACTCGGTACAACCTCAGGTGTCTAATTGCTTTCCTCCCTCCCCAGCCCTCTGGCTAAAAATCTGAGGTAGCCAGAAGGATCCCATGGGCGATATGGGGAGTGGGTTAACCTTCCATGTCCTTGTTTCCAAAGACTGTTGGTATGCAATTCTTAACAACAATTTTTGCCATAAAACACAAAAATAATTCCTATTGTGCCAGTGAATGCATGGTACATTGAATGCTATTTAGCTGGCATCCGTTTTCTTTGATGATCTGAAAAACAAAAGAACAGAGGTCTACCCCTTCTGGGCAGTCAGTCATTGCTTAAAATGTTTCCTTGTATTTGTTTCATAGGCAGCCCAGGTTTCAGTGGCTTCTACCTTATTAATTAGAAAATTGCATTAACACAAATGCTTTCTGGCTTGCTTCCAGATCCAAAGCTATCCACAGCTTAAAGATTCTTACTTAAAAAGGGTCACAATTAACTTTCCCAGTCTTTTGTGCTTACAAACACGGGGGTATTAAAGGGGCTAGTGGACTCCTCCACATGCCCTGCCCGTAGCTGGTCATTAACCAAGTGCTGGAGGGCCTCCAGCAGGTCCAAAGGAAGCGGCCACTGTGCAACCCATACAGGCTCGTTAGTGAGCCAACGGAGGGGGAGGGCCGTACGCCTAATCATCAATATGGATGGTGGCAATTAAAGCGTTAATAAATCACGGCCCCACAGGTTGAGATGTACCCCCTCCATCATCCGCCCACGGACTCGGGCCGCGGCGGTGAGAGCGCCGAATCCTAACCACTAGACCACCAGGGATAAGTTGCCCGGGGCGTGCCCTCCACCTGCTGGGGGATGCTCAAAAACTGCCCTGTGCCATATAACTGCTCAGCAAGATAAGCCCCCCCACCTTGTGCTGCTGCCGCAAG
>NW_020709800.1:0-5139 GCF_002925995.2 Terrapene triunguis
ACGCCCCCCAAATCACAGATAGTGCTGGACGTTCGGTTCCACACTGGCTGTGATTTCTTCCTGGAGTTCTAGGAGAAAACAGAGTTAATAAGACACATGTACCTTTAGACATACTACTGATTATATAAAAACTAACAATATGTTTCATTCCAAGAACAATTGTTAACCAGTTAACTCTGGGAAACTTTCCCGGGAGAGTGCATCAGCCACTTTGTTAGAAGCTCCCGAAATGTGTTGTATTTCAAAATCAAAATCTTGGAGAGCTAAACTCCATCGAAGAAGTTTTTTGTTATTTCCCTTGGCGGTATGAAGCCACTGTAGCGCAGCATGGTCTGTTTGTAGTTGGAAACGCCGTCCCCAAACATATGGGCGTAGCTTTTCCAGCGCGTACACAATGGCGTAGCATTCCTTTTCGCTGATTGACCAGTGGCTTTCCCTCTCAGACAGTTTCTTGCTGAGAAACACGACAGGATGGAATTCTTGATCCGGTCCTTCCTGCATTAAAACTGCTCCCACGCCTCTCTCGGAAGCATCTGTGGTTACTAGGAACGGTTTGTCAAAGTCTGGGGCCCTTAGCACAGGGTCAGACATGAGTGTTGCCTTAAGCTGGTTAAAGGCCTTTTGACACTTATCAGTCCACTGAACTGCATTTGGCTGTTTCTTTCTGGTTAGGTCTGTCAGCGGGGCGGCGATTTGGCTGTAGTGTGGTACAAATCGCCTATAATATCCGGCCAAGCCTAAGAAGGATTGGACCTGTTTCTTTGACTTTGGAACCGGCCACTTTTGGATAGCATCCACTTTGGCCTGTAGGGGATTTATAGTTCCTTGACCCACCTGGTGCCCCAGGTACGTCACTCTGTTTTGGCCTATTTGACACTTTTTAGCCTTAACAGTTAGTCCTGCCTGTCGGATGCGCTCGAAGACTTTTCCCAGGTGCTCCAGGTGCTCTGTCCATGAATCAGAAAAAATGGCCACATCATCGAGGTAGGCAACTGCAGATTCTCCCAATCCCGCTAGGAGACCATCTACAAGTCTTTGGAAGGTGGCGGGTGCATTTCGCAACCCGAAAGGGAGTACATTGAATTCGTACACCCCTGCCTGGGTGACGAAGGCTGACCTTTCCTTAGCGGGTTCATCTAGTGGTACTTGCCAGTACCCTTTGGTTAAGTCTAAAGTAGAGATGAATTGGGCATGTCCCAATTTCTCCAATAGCTCATCTGTGCGTGGCATTGGATAGTTGTCAGGACGAGTTACAGCATTTAGCTTACGGTAGTCCACGCAAAAGCGTATTTCCCCATCTGGTTTGGGAACTAGAACCACTGGAGATGCCCATGCACTGTTAGAGGGGCGGATTATACCCATCTGTAGCATGGCCTGGATCTCCCTTTGTATAGCAGCTTGGGCATGAGGTGACTCCCGGTAGGGTGGGGTTCTAATTGGGTGAGCATTACCTGTGTCAATGGAGTGGTATGCCCGTTCGGTCCGTCCTGGAGTGGCTGAGAAAATTGGTGCAAAGCTTGTGCACAGCTCCTTGATCTGCTGTCGCTGCAGACGTCCCAGGGTCGTGGAGAGGTTCACCTCTTCCACGCCACCATTCCTTGTTCCTTCGTAGTAGACACCTGCAGGCCACTCCGTGTCATCTGTTTCCTGGGCTGTAAACTGGCAAACGTTTAATTCTCTGGAATAAAAGGGCTTAAGAGAATTAACATGGTATACCTTAGGCTTTATGTTGGAGGTGGGGGAGGCTATGAGATAGTTAACAGCTCCTAGGCGCTCCTGGACCGTGAATGGTCCTTCCCACGACGCTTCCATTTTATGGGCCTGGAGCGCCTTTAAGACCATGACTTGGTCTCCTACTTTGAAGGACCGTTCTCTGGAATGTTTATCATACCAGGCCTTTTGCTCTTCCTGAGCATCCTTTAGGTTTTCTTTAGCAAGGGCTAAAGAGTGTCGGAGGGTGTTTTGTAGGTTGCTTACAAAGTCTAGAATGTTAGTTCCTGGAGAAGGCGTAAACCCCTCCCATTGCTGCTTCACCAACTGTAATGGCCCCTTAACCTCGCGGCCATACACAAGTTCAAATGGTGAAAACCCTAAACTGGGATGTGGAACAGCCCTGTAGGCAAAAAGCAACTGCTGCAACACTAGGTCCCAATCATTGGAGTGTTCATTTACGAATTTACGTATCATGGCCCCCAAAGTTCCATTAAACCTCTCCACCAGACCATTGGTTTGATGGTGATGAGGGGTGGCAACCAAGTGATTCACCCCATGAGCTTCCCACAGGTTTTTCATATTCCCTGCCAGGAAATTAGTTCCCGAATCTGTAAGGATGTCGGAGGGCCAACCTACCCTGGCAAAAATGTCTGCTAATGCCTGGCACACACTTTTAGTCTTGGTGTTGCTTAAGGGTACAGCTTCCGGCCATCGGGTAGCAAAATCCATGAAAGTCAGTACGTACTGCTTTCCTCTGGGTGTCTTCTTTGGGAAAGGACCCAGAATATCCACAGCTACTCGCTGAAATGGGACCTCAATTATGGGTAGTGGCTGGAGAGGGGCTTTAACCTGGTCTTGGGGCTTTCCCACTCGTTGGCACACCTCACAAGACCGGACATAATTAGCAACGTCCTTGCCCATTCCCTCCCAGTGGAAGGACTTCCCCAACCGGTCTTTGGTTCTGTTCACCCCAGAATGGCCACTGGGATGATCATGAGCTAAGCTCAAGAGCTTTACCCGATACTTAGTGGGAACTACCAACTGTCTTTGAGGATGCCAGTCTTCCTGGTGCCCACCAGAAAGAGTCTCCTTGTATAAAAGTCCTTTTTCTACAACAAACCGGGATCGGTTAGAAGAGCTGAGAGGCGGTGGGGTGCTCCGCGCCGCCGCCCAAGCTTTCTGAAGGCTGTCATCTGCTTCCTGCTCGGCCTGGAACTGTTCCCTTGATGCTGGAGACATCAGTTCCTCCTTGGACTGTGGACTGGGGCTTGGTCCCTCTGGAAGCGATGCAGGTGCTGGGACTGTTTCCATTGACTGTGAACCGCTGTCTGCTGGTGCACTATGTGGTATTTCAGGCTCTGGCTGAGCCTCCTGGGTAGGGTTATCTGCTGCTTCCGCCAGTTCAGGCTCGCTGGTGCCCTCTGGCATTGGAGTTGTAGATGGGGTTGCAAGCGCTGGACTCAGGGCTGGCAATGGTTCTGGTGCTGATTGCGTTGCCAGTTCCGGTTCTGGGACTGGCTTTGGCTGGGTCTCTGGGATTGGATCCACTACGGCTGTTGCAGTCGTTGGCAGGGGATCCGGTTCCACCACCTGTGTTTGGGTCTCCGGTAACACAGACGGGGCTCTGGTGGACGGCTCAGGAACAGGGATGGGGGTGGAAGCTTGCTTAGCCTGGCTGCGGGTGACTATTCCCACCCTCTTGGCTAGCTTCACATGGTTGGCCAAGTCTTCCCCCAGCAGCATGGGGATGGGATAATTGTCATAGACTGCAAAAGTCCACATTCCTGCCCAGCCCTTGTACTGGACATGCAACTGGGCTGTAGGCAAGGTTACAGACTGTGACACGAAGGGTTGAATTGTCACTGTAGCCTCCGGGTTGATGAGTTTGGGGTCCACTAGGGATTGGTGGATAGTTGACACTTGTGCCCCAGTGTCCCTCCAAGCGATAACCTTCTTTCCGCCCACTCTCAAGGTTTCCCTTCGCTCCGAGGGTATGAGAGAGGCATCTGGGTCTGGGGATCTTTGGTGTGATTGGGGTGTAATGAACTGTAATCGGTTTGGGTTCTTGGGGCAGTGAGCCTTTATATGCCCCAGTTCATTACATTTAAAACATCGCCCTGCTAAGGTATCACCGGGGCGATGTTGGTTGGTGGAGACTGGTGGGGTGGGGTGAGAAGGCGTCTGGGGTTTCCCTTGGGATGTGGGTGGGGCCTTGGGTTGTCCCCGGTGGTAAGGTTTTGTTTCGGCTTGCCCCTTCTGATATTCGCTCCAACTGCTACTAGCTTTTTTCTTTTCTGTCACCTCCACCCATTTGGCTCCAATCTCCCCCGCCTCGGTTACAGTTTTGGGCTTCCCATCTAGGATGTACCTTTCTATTTCCTCAGGAACACCCTCTAAAAACTGCTCCATTTGCAATAGGAAGGGCAACTCTTCCGTAGATTTAACATTTGCTCCTGATATCCAGGCATCCCAATTTTTCCCAATGTGGTAGGCATGTCGGGTAAATGACACATCGGGTTTCCACCTTAGGGCTCTGAACCGCCGACGGGCATGCTCGGGTGTTAGCCCCATTCTGAGTCTGGCCTTGTTTTTAAAAAGTTCATAACTGTTCATGTGTTCCTTAGGCATTTCAGCCGCCACCTCTGCTAAGGGTCCACTGAGCTGCGGCCTCAGCTCTACCATGTACTGGGTTAGAGGGATGCTGTATCCAAGGCAGGCCCTTTCAAAATTTTCTAAGAAGGCCTCAGTATCATCGCCTGCCTTGTAGGTGGGGAATTTCCTGGGATGGGAAGTGGTACCTGGAGAGGAGTTGTTAGGATGGTCTGCTGCATCCTGCCTAGTCCTTGCTGCTTCCAGTTCCATCTCTTTTTCTTTCAGCTCCATCTCTCTTTTATGGGCCTCCTGTTTGGCTTTTTCTTCTCTTTTATGGGCCTCCTGTTTGGCTTTTTCTTCTCTTTCATGCTGCTCTGCCTCGAGTTTTTTAATTTCAAGCAGTCTCTGATGTTTTCTCTCATTTTCTTCTGCTTCTAGTCTGGCCAGTTCTATTTTGTTAGTTACTTCTTTGGCAGTCATTTTCCTGTTTTCTTGTGCTGGGTCACACCCTCTGCAGTTGACTGAAACTGGGATGTACTTAGCTCTGGCGGCTGCTGAGTTAAAAGAGAATTACTAACAAGCTACTCTCTAGTATGTAAAAAAAAAAAAAAAAACAATTCAGCCTGTAAATTACCTTTACCAGTTCAAAATTTGCTCCCTTTGAACCCTTCTCTTAACAAAGCCCCTTGTTAAAAAAAAACTTAACACCTCTGCCTTCAGGCAAGGAGAGATAAGATATGCATCTACCTTCAGCTCTGCTTCCAAGCAGCTAGAAGGAAAAAAAATCTCTTACTGGCTTTTGGGTCTAAAACGATCTCCACCGCTGCGCCACCA
>NW_020709801.1:0-1136 GCF_002925995.2 Terrapene triunguis
CAGCGCCACTGGGCTCTCCCAGGAACCGCAGCGGTGAAAGGAGCAGACAGGGCCGGCTTTAGGAAGTGTGGGGCCCGATTCGAACAGTTTCGATGGGGCCCCGACAGGGATCTAAAAAAAAAAAAAATGTGGGGCTTGTACTCACCAGGCCGTGCTCCTAGTCTTTGGTGGCAGGTCCTTCACTCGCTCCGGGTCTTCGGCGGCACTGAAGGACCCACCGCCAAAGTGCCGCCAAAGACCCGGCGCGACACCAGGTGAGTAAAAATTAAAAAGGCGCCTCTAGCCAGGGAAGGGATTCTCTGCCACTTGCCCCCCCCACTCTGGGCGGCCCTGCCACTGGGCGCGGGGCCCGATTCGGGGGAATTGGTGGAATTGGCCTAAAGCCGGCCCTGGGAGCAGAACATGGAGCCACCAGGCAGCCCCTCACTGCAGCTCCTCCAGCACAGCTGTACCGGTACCGCCTCCAGCTGGGCTGTACAGATCCAGGAGACGCAGCTGTGTGGAAGGGCTGGGGGCAGTACAACTGTGCCGGAGGAGCTGCCGGTGTGGGGCTGCCCGGCGGCCCCATGTTCTGCAACTTCTGCCGCTGCAGTTCCCTGCTGAATGTGCGTCTGGGGAGGAGCATGTCCCCTTTCAGCTGTCTCGATGAAACATTCATGGAGATACGCTGCAGTCCTCTCCTGAATATTTCTAGGGATGGTGGCCTTGTTTCTGTGCTGGCGATAGGAGGCATTTCCACACCACTCTGCAGTGAGTTCCGCTGGCACCATTGCAATAAACAGGCTAGGAGCACATGGGCCTGGGTGGCTTTAGGACACTTGCAGCACCTGTGTTCTCTGGGCCTTTGTCACCCTTGGGAGTGAGATGTCAGCCAGAATCGTCATGGCCTGCGAAAATAATGGCAATATTCGCTGCACTTTCCCTATACTCATATCCAAGGCGCCCATCAGCAATAGTCCCCACCACCAAATAGTCTGTACTCCTCATGGCTTGAGCTGCAGAACGGAGCTGTAATGAAGTGCTCCAAAGGAAAAGTGACAATTAGCATTTCTTCTTAAATCTAATGCTGTATCTGTCTGTTTTAATCAGCAGCCTCTGGTGTGGTGGCCTTGAGAGGTGCCCCACCCCACCTGCTG
>NW_020709802.1:0-1407 GCF_002925995.2 Terrapene triunguis
TGTGCAAGAAAACCAACCGGACAGAAAGACAGGCCTGCAAAGCGAAAGCTTTCCCACATGGAAAATTGCCAAAGCAGCTGATGCATTAAAGGGTCAGCTCCAGGGGTTCTGTGGCCCGAGGCAAACTGGCAGGTAGCCACCCTGACCAGCCTGAAGCCACTCGCATTTCGCTGCCCGAGGCAACCGCCTCTTCTGCCAGTATGATGCTGCCAGCCGTGAAGAGTTACGATTACCATACAGCCCGGTTTTCCCAGGCAGGGCCTCTGTCCTGGCAGATTTTTCAAACAGGCAATATCCTGGATTTTTGCAGAGCAGACGCTGCAGCTCAGAAAGAGACCCGATTGGTCCCTTCCCTGCATCTGCAGCGGACTGAGCCAATCCCCTGCAGCCACAGCTGCTGGATCCCGTCCACCCAGGCCCCTGGCTCCCAGCCCTGGGGAGAGGGTCCTGCAGGTAGGTGCTGATTGACGCCAGCAGCCCTGCCATGATGATGGAGTGACACTGCCCCCCCCCCCCCCCCCGGGAGTCGCATTACCGGAGGTAACCCCCCCCCCCCACCGCCCCCCCCCCCCCAGCTCCCTCCCCACCCCCCACACAGGGTCCTTTTTGGGGGGAATCTGCAATATGGTAACCTTATAAAAGTGAAAAACAAAACCACGAAGCAATCGGATGCAGTTCCCAATGGTGTTTAAACCATGATGGCGTCATCTCAAACAGTCCTCAAGGGAGAAGGCTGGATCCTCTTTTATTTTAAGGCCCCTTTGCATAATTCTGGCAGTGCATTTAACCTTTGGCTAGTGGGGGGCGGGGGGCTGGGCACAGCATAAGCTGTTACTGCAGGATCAGAATGAAGAAGCAGCAGCAACCCCTAGGGAACCCCCCAACTGGCCGTTGAGGGAGGCTAGCCTGCGGCCTGCGGCCCCTCCCTTTCTACCCCACCTCTTGCTCTCCCCTTCTGCCCCCCTTCCCTGCAGGAACCCAGCCCAGAACACACACGCACTCCACAGCTCCTGCCCCTCCCCACCCCAGCCCCAGGCTGCTCGAGTGCCCCCAACCCCAGCCCCGGGCTGCCGGCACGCCCCCCAGCACCAGCCGCCCTGAGTCCCGCCGGCCCGCCCCAGCCCCAGCCCGCCTGGGCTAGGGAAGAGTGGGAAGGACGAAGGAACTGCGGGAAGCGGCCTGGGGGGACAGCGTGGGTGGGGCCATGCCAGGCTATTTGGGGAGGCACAGCCTCCCCCAGCCTATGATATCCGCCACCCATGAACCCCGCCCTTCCCTGCAGCCGGACAGAATAGACACTAGCCCATGTCTTGCTTGCTCCTATCTCTCCAGCAGCTCAGGGCCCACTCTCATACGTCTACACTACGAGATTAATTCGAATTTAGATAATTCGAATTTGGGAAACAG
>NW_020709803.1:0-2490 GCF_002925995.2 Terrapene triunguis
CACTGCTCTACAGCCAAAATGCTTCTGAAATAAATGTAGTCAAACTTTACTAATTCTGGGTCACTGAGAACGAAAATGATGCTTAAAATTGTTGATTGGCTCTAGTTTTCAAGATATGCTATTGGGTCAGTATATACGACCCTTGACTTGGGAATGGCAGAGGATAAGTGAGTTATAAAGGGAAGGGATCTCAATTTAAACCAGAAATGACTAAAATACATCTTTGACTGGGTCTATGAATAAATCTATGACTGGGTTTGGACAGTACTTGCTTTTTAGGCAAAACAATGAATGATGCAATCTGAAGCTGGTATTGCGTCAGACATGATATGAATTGCATCATGTTATTCCTAGAAGTCATGGATGATGCAATCATAACAAAGCTTACATCACTCTGCTGAACAAATTGCCCTATATCAGCTCTAGAAATCATACAGTATCGTGCTCTCTTATTGGTTAGTGTTTGATTTTGCAAAGGGACACATTTCTGTTTAGCCAAAGTGAGCAGAGATGCCTCGTACTTGTGTGAACAGTGCAGATAACTTCTGCTATGTTTGCGGTGAAGTGACTTTTGCATCCCAAAAGCGCAGTATAACCACTATGGTTAAGAAAGCCTATCACCTTTATTTTGGTTGCAAAATTGGAGATCAGGACAAGAGGTGGGCCCCACACTTATGCTGCAACACTTGTGCAACAAATCTTCACCAGTGGTTGAACAGGAAAAGGAAATCTATGCCTTTTGCAGTGCCAATGATTTGGAGAGAGCCAACAGATCATACCAGCAATTGTTACTTCTGCATGGTGCCTCCAGTTGGGAAAGGTGTGTCAAAGAAGAAAAAGTGGACTGTGCATTATCCAAACATTACATCAGCTATACGCCCAGTACCCCACGGAGAAGGACTGCCGGTTCCTGATGCACCAGAATCATTCTCACTTGAGTCAGACGAGGAAGAGGAAGAGGATGAAACTTCTGGTCCTGAACCATCAATGTCACAGGACCCACATTTTCTACCATTCTCCTCCTCTGAACCACACCTCATAACGCAAGGTGAACTGAATGACCTTGTCAGGGATTTGGAATTACCCAAGAGTAAGGCAGAGCTGTTGGGCTCCAGACTACAGCAGTGGAATCTCCTGGCAGGTGATGTTAGGGTTTCCATGTTCCGTGACCGTCAAAAGGATCTTGTCCCATTCTTCTTCATGGAAGGTGATCTTGTAGCCTGCAACAACATCGATGGTGTGATGGCAGCCCTCAACATCGTTCACGATCCAGATGAGTGGAGACTGTTCATTGATTCATCGAAGACGAGTCTTAAAGCTGTTTTACTGCATAATGGCAATGTTTTGCCATCAATTCCAGTTGGTCATGCAGTCCATATGAAGGAAACCTATGACAACATGAAACAACTTTTGAGGTGCATAAACTGTGACCAACATCAGTGGCAGCTTTGTGGCGATTTGAAGGTTGTTGCTCTCTTGCTTGGTCTGCAGACTGGATACACAAAATACTGCTGTTTTCTCTGCGAATGGGATAGACGTGCAAGAGATTCCCACTACATCAAGAAAGATTGGCCACTCCGACAGTCATTGGAGCCTGGGAGGAAAAGTGTTCAGCATCCACCACTTGTTGAATCAAGGAAGATGTTGTTACCACCCTTACACATCAAGCTGGGTGTGATGAAGAACTTTGTCAAGGCCATTGACAAAACACAAGCAGCTTTCAAGTGCCTCCGTGGCAAATTTCCAAGGTTAAGTGAAGTTAAGATAAAGGAAGGTGTCTTTGTTGGTCCTCAGATTCGTGAACTTCTTCGAGATGATGCATTTGACCATGTACTGCGTGGCAAGGAAAAGACGGCATGGAAAGCCTTCCAGTTAGTGGCAATAAATTTTCTCGGAAACAACAAGGCAGACAACTACAGGTTGTTGGTGGAAAACCTCCTCAAGGCATACAAAAGCCTTGGTTGCAACATGTCACTAAAGATACAGTTTTTTGCACTCTCATCTAGATTTTTTTCCACCGAACTGCGGAGCAGTGAGCGACAAGCACGGCGAGCGATTTCACCAGGACATTGCAACAATGGAGAAACGCTATCAGGGCAAATGGAGCCCATCAATGCTTTCATTTTTATTGCTGGACAGTGACAAGAGATGCTCCATTTAATGAATACAAGAGACAAGCCAAGAAGCGCCGAGTAGACACTGAATAGGACTAAACTATGTACAGAATAGTTTTTTGCCTTTTGTTTCATAATACATTTTATTTATATAACCCTTTTGCTGATTTTTAAAGTGTTACATAAACAGGACAGGTGAAATATTATCATGTAAAGCAACCATAAACACATGAAAAGTCCTAGGTTTACAATTTATGATTAAAACTCTACTATCTACACAATATACATAGACATAAAATGTAAAAACTTAAATATCCTAGAAACAGTAGCCAATCAGTTGTTTTAATTGTCATATTTGAATTCAGCACATCAAAAT
>NW_020709804.1:0-10217 GCF_002925995.2 Terrapene triunguis
TATTTCTGAAGACACCTGAGGTCTGGAAGCCCATTCTGGCTGGGGCACTCCACTTATTCTTGTCCTACAAGCAGCCCTGCCCAGGGCACACTCTGGGCAATCAGCTCCCGAAGGACGCATGTAGCTGGGCTGTCTCTTCTCCTTGCATCCCTGCCCCTGGAATACCCCCAGAATTAAGCCTAACTTCAATACCAGGCAAATTGGTTGAAACTACACCTCTACCTCGATATAACGCTGTCCTCGGGAGCCAAAAAATCTTACCATGTTATAGGTGAAACCGCTTTATATTGAACTTGCTTTGATCCACCGGAGTGCGCAGCCCCGCCCCCCCGGAGCACTGCTTTACCGCGGTATATCCGAATTCGTGTTATATCGGGTCACGTTATATTGAGGTAGCGGTGTATAGTAAAGAACAGAATCATCAGACACATGGACATGATTTGTTGGGAAGAGTCAACATGGCTTTTGTAAAGGGAAATCATGCCTCACCAAGCTATTAGAATTATTTGATGGGGTCAAAAAACACGTGGACAAGGGTGATCCAGTGGATATAGTGTACTGGACTTTCAGAAAGCCTTTTGACATAGTCCCTCCCCAAAGACTCTTAAGCAAAGTAAGCAGTCATGGGATAAGAGGGATGATCCTCTCATAAATCAGTAACTGGTTAAAAGATAGGAAACAAAGCTTAGGAATAAAAGATCAGTTTTCAGAATGGAGAGAGATAAATAGCAGGGTCTCCCAGGGAGCTGCACTTGGACAAGTGCTGTTCAACATGTTCATAAATGATCTGGAAAAAGGGATAAACAGTGAGATGGCAAATTTGCAGATACAAAACCACTCAAGGTAGTTAAATCCACAGCGAATGCGAAGAGTTACAAAAGTATCTCACAAAACTGGGTGACTGGGCGACAAAATGGCAGATGAAATTCAATGTTGATAAATGCAAAGTAATGCACATTGGAAAACATAATCCCACCTATACATACAAAATGATGGGGTCTAAATTAGCTGTTACCACTCAAGAAAGAGATCTTGGAGTCATTGTGGATAGTTCTCAGAAAACATCCTCTCAACATGCAGTGGTAGTCAACGATGCTCACAGAATGTTAGGAACCAATAGGAAAGGGCTAGATAATAAGACAGAAAATATCATAATGACGCTATATAAATCCATGGTATGCCCACACCTTCTGGTCACCCCATCTCAAAAAAGATATATTAGAATTGGAAAAGGTACAGAGAAGGGCAACAAAAATTATTAGGGTTGTGGCACAACTTATGTATGAGGAGAGATTAAAAAGACTGGGACATTTCAGCTTGGAAAAGAGACTAAGAGAGGCTATGATAGAGGTCTATAAAGTTATGATGGATGTGGAGAAAGTGAATAAGGAAGTGTTATTTACTCCTTCACATAACACAAGAATCAGGGGCCACCCAATTAAATTAATAGGCAGCCGGTTTAAAATAAACAAAAGGAAGTACTACTACACACAATGCACAAACTGTGGAACTCATTGCCAGGGGATGTTCTGAAGGCCAAAACTATAATGGAGTTCAAAAAAGAACTATATAAGTTCATGGTGGATAGGTCCATCAATGGCTATTGGTCAGGATGGTCAAGGATGCAACCCCATGTTCTGGGTGTCCCTAGCCTCTTATCGCCAGAAGCTGGGAGTGGACAATGGGACAGACCACTCAATAATTGCCTGTTCTGTTTATTCCCTCTGAAGCATCTGGCATTGGCCACTGTTAGAAGACATGATACTCGGCTAGATGGATCATTGGTCTGACCCAGAATGGCCATTTTTTATGGCATGTACTCACAGGCCACAGGCTCCTCTGGCCCTGATACAATTCCCAGCGTGCATATGCGCAAGTGTCTGTACAGGCAGGGAGGATCTACCTATCAAAGAGGTGCATGTGCATCAACCCCTGGAGAGGCGAGTGAGCTGTAATGGGCCCCCTCCTCCTCCTGCACAGGGAGAGACCATACCCCCTCCTCTTCCCTCCATGCCCCATTCCTCTTCCCTCCCTCCTTCTTGTTCTTCGTAGATTTGTATATTCCAAGGCCAGAAGGAACCATTGTGATCCTCTATTCTGGTCCCTGTACAAGACAGGCCATAAAACTTACCCAAAATAATTCCTAGAGTGTATCTTCTAGAAGACCATCCAAACTTGATTTTAGAAATGCCTGTGATGAATCATAGAATCATAGAATATCAGGGTTGAAAGGGACCTCAGGAGGTCAGCTAGTCCAACCCCCTGCTCAAAGCAGGACCAATCCCCAACTAAATCATCCCAGCCAGGGCTTTGTCAAGCCTGACCTTAAAAACCTCTAAGGAAGGAGATTCCACCACCTTCCTAGGTAACCCATTCCAGTGCTTCACCACCCTCCTAGTGAAAAAGTTTTTCCTAATATCCAACCTAAACCTCCCCCACTGCAACTTGAGACCATTACTCTTTGTTCGGTCATCTGCCACCACTGAGAAACAGTCTAGATCCATACTCTTTGGAACCCCCTTTCAGTTAGTTGAAAGCAGCTATCAAATCCCCCCTCATTCTTCCCTCTGCAGACTAAACAATCCCAGTTCCCTCAGCCTCTCCTCATAAGTCATGTGCTCCAGCCCCCTAATCATTTTTGTTGCCCTCCGCTGGACTCTTTCCAATTTTTCCACATCCTTCTTGTAGTGTGGGGCCCAAAACTGGACACAGTACTCCAGATGAGGCCTCACCAATGTCGAATAGAGGAGAATGATCATGTACCTCGATCTGCTGGCGATGCCCTACTTATACAGCCCAAAATGCCATAGCCTTCTTGGCAACAAGGGCACACTGTTGACTCATATCCAGCTTCTCATCCAATGTAACCCGTAGGTCCTTTTCTGCAGAACTGCTGCCTAGTCTTTCGGTCCCTAGTCTGTAGCAGTGCATGGGATTCTTCCGTCCTAAGTGCAGGACTCTGCACTTGTCCTTGTAAAACCTCAACAGATTTCTTTTGACCCAATCCTCTAATTTCTCTAGGTCCCTCTGTATCCTATTCCTACCCTCCAGCGTATCTACCACTCCTCCCAGTTTAGTATCATCTGCAAACTTGCTGAGGGTGCAGTCGACGCCATCCTCCAGATCATTAATGAAGATACTGAACAAAACCAGCCCCAGGACCGACCTTTGGGCACTCCGCTTGATACCGGCTGTCAACTAGACATGGAGCCATTGATCACTACCTGTTGAGCCCGACGATCTAGCCAGCTTTCTATCCACTTTATAGTCCATTCATCCAGCCCATACTTCTTTAACTTGCTGGCAAGAATACTGTGGGAGACTGTATCAAAAGCTTTGCTAAAGTCAAGGAATAACACATCCACTGCTTTCCCCTCATCCACAGACCCAGTTATCTCATCATAGAAGGCAATTAGGTTAGTCAGGCATAACTTGCCCTTGGTGAATCCATGCTGACTGTTCCTGATCACTTTCCTCTCCTCTAAGTGCTTCAGAATTGATTCCTTGAGGACCTGCTCCATGATTTTTCCAGGGACTGAGGTGAGGCTGAAGAATCCATCATGGCCCTCAGTAATTTGTTCCTGTGGTTAATTATGCTCACTGTTAAAAATTGACACCTTATTTCCAATTTGAATTTGTCTAGCTTCAACTTTCAGCAATTGGATCATGTTATACCTTGCTCTGCTACATTGAAGAGCCCATTATCAAATATTTGTTCTCCATACTAGTACTTACAAACTGTAGTAAACAGTACATACTCCTTAACCTTCTCTTTCTGTCAAGCTAAATATACTCAAGGAACTCAATTACTGTAAAGCATGTTTTCTAATCCTTTAATCCTTTCTCCTGGCTCTTCTCTGAACTCTCTCCAAGTTGTCCACACTTCAGGAAGGATGTTGATACCAGAACTGCACACAATATTCCAGCAGCAGTCACACCAATGCCAAATAGAGAGGTAATATAACCTCTCTGCTCCTACTTGAAATTTCTTATCCAACCTGGCAGCAGCAGCTGGATCTAGAACAGCAGGTCCTTGTGCTCCCCAATAACCTTTTATGAAGATTTAGATCAGGGGTCGGCAACGTTTGGCACGCGGCTCGCCAGGGTAAGCACCCTGGCGGGCCGGGCCAGTTTATTTACCTGCTGATGCGCCAGGTTCAGCCGATCGCAGCCCCCACTGGCTGCAGTTCGCCGTCCCGGGCCAATGGGGGTGGCGAGAAGCGGCGTGGGCGAGGGATGTGCTGGCCGCGGCTTCCCGCCGCCCCCATTGGCCCAGGACTGCGAACCGCGGCCAGTGGGGGCTGCGATCGGCCGAACCTGCTGCATCAGCAGGTAAATAAACTGGCCCGGCCTGCCAGGGTGCTTACCCTGGCGAGCCGCGTGCCAAACGTTGCCGACCCCTGATTTAGATATTGACTAATCTGCAGTACTAAAGACAATGACTAAATTGTCAATGTATCCTTTAAAATATGCAAGTCCTTGGTAGTCCATCGAATCCGATGATGACAAATCTGTGCAGATCATCAGTTGTTGGTCTTATGGTTTGCCCTCTGGTGACTATACAAGCCAATTCTAGAGATGCACATTTTGCTGCAGATGGTGCATGGGAAGTTCGCGGTCAGTGGATTGTGCACTGCTGATGCTCTGTGACGTCGTTCGCGTGCCTCTTGTAGATGCCGGCAGTGGTCTTCCTCAAAGGTGATGCAGGTATTTCTGACTGTTGCATGCCACTGTGTTCTGTCGCTGGTGGTCCTCAAGGTCCCTAGGTTTGATACTGCTGTAGTGCAGATTGGCTTTGATGGTGTCCTTGTAACGTTTCCGTGGACGACCTATATGCCGGATGCCCTGGGAGAGCTCACCATACAGAAGCTGGCGGGGGATTCTGTTGGCATCCATGCTGCTGACATGACGGTCCAACGTAGCTGTGACTTTATGATCATCATTTCGATGCTTGTCATTTGGGCTCTCTCGAGGACCTCGAGATTGGGCACTTTGTCTTGCCAGCGGATCTTCATGATGTTGCGGAGGCAGCGCATGTGAAATGCTTCGAGCTGCTTGATGTGACGCCTATATAGTGTCCATGTTTCGCACCCGTACAGAAGAGATGAAAGAACAACAGCTCTGTACACAAGCAGTTTTGTTGACATCCGGATGTTGTGGTGATTTAAAACTTTGACACGCAGACAGCCAAGTGCCTGGCTTGCTTTGGATATTCGTGCATGATGATCATGCTGTGGAACGCTGCTAGTGCTGCTGGACCTGCTGCTTTATATATCTCTGCTGGTATCCCATCTTTTCCAGGAGCTTTCCCTGAACTCATCTGGCTAACAGCTTTCTTAATCTCATCTATAGTGGGCAGAAAGTCAAGATCTGTCAGAGCAGGTTGTGGATATTCATTAAGGACATTATTATTCACGGTTGATGGTCTATTGAGAAGGTTGCTAAAGTGTTCTCGCCATCTTTCGTTGATGCCTTCTTTATCTTTAATCAGCATTGTGTTGTCTAATGAGAGCAATGGGGTGGTCCTTGGTTTAAAGGGTCCAGAGACAGTCTTAATAGCACTAAAGAACATCTTTAAGTTGTGGGTCTCAGCATAGTGCTCAATTTCTTTGGCTTTGCTCTCCCACCAGTTGTCTTGTATCTGACGGAGGTCTTTCTGTGTTTTGCTCTGAAGGTACTTGAAATGGTCCCGTTTAGAGACTGAGGAGCGGTCATTCTGCCATTCGACAAAGGCTTTTCTCTTTACTTCCAATGCTGAGCATATTTCTTCTTGGTTCTCATCAAACCAATCCTGATGTGTTCTTTTCTTTGGTCCAAGAGATGTTATTGCTGTGTCAGTCACTATCTGCTTGAACTGGTCCCACTTTTCGGTTACAGTACCGATCAGTTGTCCGTGGGATGTCAGTTTGTCATCAAGACTCTTCTGGAATTTGTTGAAACATTGAGCATCCTTCAGTTTGGCTATATTGAAAGCAGGTCGCACATGCTTAGGGCGTTTGTGCCGAGAAGGAACGATGTAGAGTTGAAGAGACGTCCTAACTAATCTGTGATCTGTCCAGCACTCTGCGCCTCGCATTACTCTGGTAATCAGTACGTCTCGGATGTCTCGTCTTCTAACAATGGCATAATCTATCAGATGCCACTGTTTGGACCTTGGGTGCATCCACGTCATTTTGTATTTCTCCGCTTGTCGGAACAGAGTGTTAGTAATGGTCAGGTCATTTTCAGAACAAAGACTCAAAAGAAGTAGTCCATTACTGTTCATTTTGCCTACACCATGTGGCCCGATTACTCCTTTCCAGTTCTCACTGTCAGCCCCGACTCGGGCATTGAAATCTCCAAGTAGGAGTTGTTTATCTGTTACAGGTGTGGCCTTGATCAGTCTGTCGAGATCTTCATAGAATTGTTCCTTTGAGTTGTCAGAGCATGTTAAAGTGGGTGCATATGCACTGATGATAGTGACATGACGTTTGGCATTTAGTGGGAAGCGCAGCTTCAGCAATCTTTCATTGATACCCACTGGAAGGTCTGGGAGTTGATGCATCAATAAGGTTTTTATTGCCAGACCAACTCCATGTATTCTATCCTCTGTCTCAGTCTTACCCTTCCAGAAGAAGGTGTAACCACCTCCTGGTTCACTCAAGAAACCTTCCCTAGGCAATCTTGTTTCACTTAATGCTGCTATATCGATGTTATAACGGACTAGTTCTCAAGCAATGAGGGCTGTCCTTCTCTCAGGTCTTGCAACAGCTTCTCGATCCATGAGGGTACAAACATTCCATACACCAATGGTAAGTTTTCTCAAATTTTTCTTTTGGTTTCGGCCGCAGATTGGGTTGAACTGCCAGCCGCGGCTTGCTGGCCAGTTGTTGTAGGGCAGGCAATTTTTAGGCCACCTTTTCTAGGCCCCTCCCTTACTAGGGTGAGCAGTGCTGTCCTGAAGAGGGCTGCTCAGACGCCTGGGATGCTGCCAAGCAACTCTGCTGCCCCAAGTACAGAGCTGGACGACCACCTATCCACAGGCCGCCTGTGTGCAGGATTGGGACTACGACTCCCAGTGGTAACCTCCAACTGTCGCTTTGCCCCTCCCCCATCACCGCAGGACTTGGGTAGTATGATGATGATGATGTTTTATCATTTGCACAGGACCTGTGCGTGAAAGCTTTTGAGTGGTAGAGCCGTTGCACGGGAGCAATCCCACTCTCTCGACCTTAGAAGCCAGACACCAATGGTACGAAAAATCGTCACGACTGGTAACTTCTTTGGTTGCAGTGGATGGCCTTGACATCTTTCGTGCCTCGTCAAGTCCTTCGCTTTCCACAAAGCATTGCAGAACCGCCTTCTTGGCCGTTGGATCTTAGTGATCTCTTTCGCCCAATCCGCCGGAGCTGACGTTGCATGCGGGGTAGGCGTATCCCAAATTCACTGAGGGTTTGAGTCCCATCAGTTACACTCACCTTGTTTGGCCGGCCTGTCGAAGCATGCTGCATGCTGCAGCTACTTGGAGCCACAGGTGAGAGCTGAGTGACAGGTGGGGACAAAAGTGGATGGACTACCCCCAAAGGGTATGACAAGTCCCCCCATCAGAAGTACTACCCCTCCCTGGCCACCCCATACACCCCAAAAATATGCAAGTACCTCCTAAGTATTTAGGGTTCTGTCTGACAGCCACTGGCCCAGGTGGCCCAGGTGGCTGCTACTGAGATAGACACTGCTTCTGGACACCAATTGAAGGACTCAGAATGGAGCACAACATACCTATATCAACCCCACTTACATAAGCTTATGGAAGGAGAAGAGGAGGTGGCATACTGGGATTTTCACCATGACTCTGCTCTGAACCTCACTTGGTATCATCATTGATATTGCCTTGACAATTTTGTAGGGTCTAATGAATTTGGAGGTCTGTAGTCTCTCCTATTTTGTCTTGGCTATTGATAAAGTACCTCAATTTACTCCTAGCTGCTGGGAAGGCAAAAGCTGTGCTCCACCTTCCTAGTTTTTAATAGCACAGGGAGAGTTACATTCTCCCTCGCCCGCTTCTGGTCATAACTTAGAAAGAGCTCTATTTTGTTGGTTATAGCTATTTATTCATTTCTATAGCACCATTCTCCAGAAATCTAGGGTGGTGTATTAATTAGAACTGCTTTAAAGCCAAGCCCAGTGGCTCAAGATCAGCCATCCCAAGAAGTGGGAAAGGAACAAACACCATAGAACAGGGATCTGCAACTTTTGGCATGCAGCCCACCAGGGTAAGCCCCCTGGTGGGCTGGGCCATTTTGTTTACCTGAGTGTCCGCAGGTTCGCCGCTCCAGGCCAATGGGGGCTGCGGGAAGCAGGCAGGTTGAGGGATGTGCTGGCCGCCACTTCCCGCAGCCCCCATTGGACTGGAGTGGTGAACCACGGCCAGTGGGAGCCATGATTGGCCGAAACTGCGGATGCGGCAGGTAAACGAAACGGCCTGGCCCGCCAGGGGGCTTACCTGCGGGCCGAAGGTTGCCAATCCCTGCCATAAAAGAACAGCTATTAAAAGGGGTGGTCAAAAGATCATAGATTAACTGGCCATGAAGACAGCAAGGAGAGCTCAGTAGACCGGATCCCCTGCTTCTGAGCCAATCCAGACAGAACCTCAGGAGAGAAAGTAATAGGTCAGTCTTAATTGTGTTGGAAGAACACAATTTGGGAACATCTAATTAGTAGGCCTGTCAAGCGATTAAAAAAATTAATTGTGATTAATCGCACTGTTAAAGAATAATATAATACCATTTATTTAAATGTTTTTGGATGTTTTTTACATTTTCCAATATATTGATTCCAATTACCATACAGAATACAAAGGGTACAGTGCTCGCTTTATATTATTATTTTTATGACAAATATTTGCACAGTAAAAGCAAAAGAAATAGTATTTCTCAATTCACCTAATACAAATGCAATCTCTTTAACATGAAAGTTGAACTTACAAATGTAAAATTATGTACCAAAATATAACTGTACTCAAAGATAAAACATTGCAAAACTTTACAGTCTACAAGTCCACTCAGTCCCACTTCTTGTTCAGCCAATCACTCAGACAAACAAGTTTGTTTACATTTCCAGGAGATAATGCTACCAGCTTCTTGTTTATAGTGTCACCTGAAAGTGACAACAGGTGTTTGCATGGCACTGTTATAGCTGGCGTCGCAAGATATTTACGTGCCAGATATGCTAAAGATTCATATGTCCCTTCATGCTTCAACCACCCTTCCAGAGGAGATGCGTTCATGCCGATGATGGGTTTTGCTCGATAGCGATCCAAAGCAGTGCACAGATCGATGCATATTCATTTTCATCATCTGAATCAGATGCCACCAGCAGAAGGTTGATTTACTTTTTTGATGGTTCAGCTCTGTAGTTTCCACATCGGAGTGTTGCTCTTTTAAAACTTCTGAAAACATGCTCTACACCTCATCCCTCTCAGATTTTGGAAGGTACTTCAGATTCTTAAACATTGGGTCGAGTGCTGTAGCTATCTTTAGAAATGTCACATTGGTACCTTTTTTGAGTTTTGTCAAATCTGCAGTGAAAGTGTTCTTAAAATGAACAACATGTTCTGGGTCATCATCTGAGATTGCTATAACATGAAATATATGGCAGAATGTGGATAAAACATACAGTTCTCCCCGAAAGAGTTCAGTCATAAATTTAGTTAACGCATTATTGTTTTAACGAGCGTCAGCAGGATAGAAGCATGTCCTCTGGAATGAAGGCTGAAGCATGAAGAGGCATATGAATGTTTAGCATATCTGGCACTTAAATACCTTGCAATGATGGCTAAAAAAATGCCATGCAAATGCCTGTTATCACTTTCAGGTGACATTGTAAATAAGAAGTGGACAGCATTATGTCCTGTAAATGTAAACAAACTTATTTGTCTTAGCGATTGGCTGAACAAGAAGTAGGACTGAGTGGACGTGTAGGCTCTGAAGTTTTACATTGCACTCAAAAAACAAAAACTTTGATCTAAAAGTAGACTAGATAAACAAAAAATATTGTTTAAAATTTTCAATTTTTGTGATTTGGCACAGCTCTAATTAAGTCAATAGACTATTTGGCTTTTGTAAATCACAGCATGGCTCTAAATCTCCAACTCTGAATGTTCATATCCTTCGCTATACTATGGAATCCTGGGTTTTCTCTCAAGTGCTGTGCATTAATGCAGGAAACGTGCAAGAGAA
>NW_020709805.1:0-4777 GCF_002925995.2 Terrapene triunguis
CTTTCTTTCTTTCTTTCTTTCTTTCTTTCTTTCTTTCTTTCTTTCTTCCTTCCTTCCTATGAATAAACCTTTAGATTTTAGATACTAAAGGATTGGCACCAACATGATTTTTGGGTAAGATCAAAGTTATATATTGACCTGGGTGTGTGGCTGGTCCTTTGGGATCAGAAGAACCTATTATTTGATGAGACTCATTGTAAAGGACCACTCATCTCTGAATCCAGTGTTCAGTCCCCGGGACCCTGAGGTCTTTCTCTGAACTTTTGAGAGGGTGGTGATGGTTCAGACTGGGATAAGGCATCATGACCTTTGCAAGTAGCCTCCTATCTGATAAGCGAAGCCCAAGAAGCCTACATGTCCCTAAGTGAAAAATATGCTAGGGACTATGATATAGTCAAGGCACCTGTCACAGATAGAATAGGTCTGTCACTGGAAAAATACTGACTGAAATGTAGGGCTTCAAAATGGATAGAGTCAATAAGGCACGGAGTTTTTGTCTGGATCCTGACAAACTGGGCTAGTCACTGGCTAAGGCTGTAAAGCCAGGGCTGGAGGAAGTGATTAATGGTGTGATTTTTTTTTTAGAACAGTTCTTGCAAAGTCTCCCTAAGGTGCCAAGTGTATCAGTGTGCCATCACCAAACCCTTGACTTTGTACAGTGTGGTGAAACTTACAGAAGAGTTCTTACAGGCCGACTTACCCAGAACAATGCATCCCTTGTGGGAACAGGAGTTGGACAAGAAGATTGTAGATGCCAAGGTAGGAAGAGCCTCCACAAAAAGGTAGGAGGAGCCTAAGGGGGTCGTCCTACTCTGTAAGCAGTGGGGTGGCTTGTTACTAATGTAGGTGGCCAGGACATATAAAATGATGCTGTCCATGTATGGAGTGCAGATTGGCAGAATTCTGTGGATGGATTAGGACACCCAGGGAAAACAAATGCCTATCCTTATGGTCAAGGTTGCAAGGAAGCAGATGAAGGGTTAAGGCACTTGGGGTCCAGGTGTTTACTTGTCCAGGGGGACTTTGTGAAACTCCATTGGAGGATATTGAAGTTGGAATGTATACATAGGAAAAGGAGACACTGCCAATTAACAAAAGTCCCCATTTGAGGTCAAAGAGGTCTAAATGGAAGCATGTGGAAGTAGTAAAAGCTTTGCTCCATCCTGTTGTTTTGGGATCTAACTGGAAACCCTTCCTCTTGAGAGAAGATGAAAACTCCTGGAGACCCTGGAGTCAATTATGGAGTATGGAAAAAGAAGCTGAAGACAGAGGTGATCAGAAAACAATAAGAGAATCTAGACAAGGAAATACAAGCCAGGACAATCAGCAAGAGGGAAAAGAGTCCGGGAGAGAGACAAATATGGGAGAGAAGGAAGGGAAAACAGAGGTAAAACGGGCTGATGACCAAGGCCTGTTTGGATTTAGCCACTGGACAAAGGGTCTCCTTTGTAGCCCCAGATGCATCATGGCCTTTGCAAGTAGCCTCCTATCTGATAAGCGAAGCCCCAGATGCGAACCACCAAGAGAGGCAGCCTTTAGACAAACAAGGGACAGAATATAATGGCATGGAGGGTGAAAGTAAAGCAGAACCAGCAGCTGAGCAGTGACAGAGAAAAGAGGGAGGGTCAGATAATAAAAGATCCTTCTGAATGTCCTTGGTGTGAGAATATGTGGGCACAGATCAAACTGTGGGAGCGACCTCTGCCCATAGATTGTTCTTTCTGTGGATGGAAAAGAGAGAACACCCATCAAGGGGCTGGAAGGAAACCCAAAGGTGGAGTCCTGCAAAAGGTATAGAATGTTAACAAGGGCAGAGCTTGAACCAAGAGAAAATAGAGTACTGGAAAATGGAGACCCCAGCTGGGAAAAAGGGGGAGAGGTGTATAACAGGATGTGCTGAGTCAGGAGCTAACGCAACATCTTGTCACTCTGATACCCACCAGTATATATTAATTGGGAACTAATTGGAAGACAGGTAGCTGACAGAGGGTGTCAATTAACTGAAAGCTAGAGCTGAAGGCTCATTGAGGGGGGAATAACCCAGCAGATTCTACAAGCAGAGAGGAAGGAAGTGTGGGGAAGAGCAGAGAGACTGAAGGAGGCAATGATAGGCAGGACTAACTGCTACTAGTACTGATCCCTTCCCCAGAGGCAAGTGGGGAATCTGACTATGGAACATAAATACATGTAAATAAGACTTCTGAAAGAATATAATGAAGCACAATGATGGTGAAGGAGACTTTGGGCTTGTCTTCATTACCCAGAAGATCGATGCTGCTGTGATCGATGCAGCAGGGATCACTTTAGCGGGTCTAGTGAAGACCCGCTAAATCGATGGCAGAGCACTCTCTGATCAACCCCAGTACTCCAGCTCCCCAAGAAGAGTAAGGGAAGTCAACTGGAGAGTGTCTCCCATTGACACAGGGTGGTGAAGACACTGGGGTAAGTCAACCTAAGCTACATTGACTCCAGCTATGTTATTCACGTAGCTGGAGTAGCATAACTTAGGTCGACTTACCCCGGTAATGAAGACAAGCCCTTAGTTGTTGTGGTCTATGATTAAGGCCTGAAAGGACTCTCAGGGTGTCTGAGGGTTTTTTCAAATCTCCCCAAATTACATTCACAAAATCAGTTTGAATTCATGACACTATTTCTTTTAAGTTAAGGCCACATCACCTAGGAACTCAGTAGCAAGAACAAGTCGGATTTCCCAGTTGTGTGGTTTAACCACAAGAAATTCCTGTCTTCTTCCACAGGCAAGGTATCAGGGGTGCTCTCTTGTCAGGACAGGGTGATTTTTGGAGGCCAGTTGTTGGCCAAGCAAGGAGGCTCAAACTTAGCCGATGGGTGGTGCATACATTTGTAAGTCAATATACTACAGTGTAGTGTAGCATTCAGTGTATGCGGTGTAGTGAACATTCATTGTCAGTGCTCCAGATGTACCAGTAGGTGGATAAAATTAATTTGCTTTCCTGTGGCACCTTCAGTAAAACCAATGCACTGCAGTGGAGAGTTCACACCCATTTGCCAAAGCTACTGAGGCAAAATCTGCTAAGTAGCTGTAGCAATATGGATGTCAGGTATACCTTGCTTTTTCATAGTGGTTAAACCAGTTATAAACAGACTTTTTTCTGTTCATTTTACCTTTCAGTATTTGAATTTTTATTAAATGTAACTTGAACTTTGCATTTCATACATGGGTGCATTTTTATTATAACTATCTACTAGAACTGTTTGCCTTTAAGATATTGATACATATTTAAAATCTTAAGCAAGATTTTTTCCCTTTGTTGTAGAGCCCCTTTAAAAATGTATAGTCAGTATTTTATAGATTCATAAAATCCCTAAGGGACCATTATGATCATCTAGTCTGACCTCTTGCATAACAGAGGTCAAAGAACCTCACCCAGTTAAGTTCTGCATCAAACCCACATTTGAGCTTGGTTTCACCTATAGCTTGTCTTTCAGAAAGATATCCAGTCTTGACTTAAAGACTTCAGGTAATAGAGAATCCACTACAACCCTCGGTGACTTGTTCCAGTGGTTAATTGCCTTCACTGTTAAATGTGTGCCTTAATTTCTAGACACAATTAGTCTACTTTCAATTTCCAGTCATTGTGTCTAATTATGTCTTTTACTGCTAGATTAAGATTGTTAGTTCATTGACATGTTAATATAAATTTATTGTCTCAGAAGTTCTGTATTGGCTGGTCCAGAGTTTGAAAGCATCACACGGGCTATTCCTAAGGTTGCTGTCTTGCATCCAGGCAAAAACTGAAGTAATCTTAGTCCTCCCCAACAAGCTTTGCCTTCATTAATCTATGCTCAATAATTTTCATGTCTGTCAAGGATACAAAGAAATGCACACAATGTGTGTGTTCACTTGAAGATTTTTTCTTATTATAAAAAAAATTAATTATCCCCATCTGCCCTGCTACCTGGCTATCATTAACCGATTGATTTCTTGTAGATATTGTGCAATAGGTGTCTTTGAAAGGCCAGAGGCTTTCTGAATCAGTTCAGGAAAAGCATCCCAGGCATAAGACATCACAGAAGAAGCCATAGAGGCATTTATGTGAGAATCTAGCAGACAGATAAGGTTGGCGTTCCAATGGTATGGTACAGAGAGTAGTTACACAGTGAGTGGGAGTTACAGGGGTGGGATTCCTGGAATAGGATGTCCTAGGTCCTCTGACCCTGGACAAGTACTGGTGCTGCTCCTTTCTTCCAGTCCCTTTGCTCCAATTTCAGTCTTTCCATCTTCCTTTCAGAAAACAGAGAAGAAAAGGAGAAAAAAAAAAAGCCTGGGTAGAAAAACGGGGAGAGTGGGGACAGTGAAGGGAAAAGAAGTCAGAGGGTTATGGGAGTATGCGAGGCAGAAAAGGAAGGAAGGGTTGAGATAGTGGAAAAACTAGGGCACAGAAATTCTATGAGTTTCCCAGTGTCATGGGAATTCAGTAGCACCAGCTCTTCTTCATCTAAGCCAGTGCCTTAAACCACACAACCTTCCCAGTCTAGGTGAGAAAGTTAGTCCTAAACTTTAATCTAGTCTTTATTCGGGCAATATTCACTCTGATTAAGACTTCAGATACTCATGTAAGCTAGTAGTTGTTTTCCTTAAGGATTGGCCCCTACATCAGCAGTTCCCTAATTTTTTTTTTTTTTTTTTTTGCTGTGTCCTCTTTCAGAGATCCATGTCCCAGGCACACCCTTCTCTTTGTAAGAAATAGTATTTCTGAAGACACCTGAGGTCTGGAAGCCCATTCTGGCTGGGGCA
>NW_020709806.1:0-4698 GCF_002925995.2 Terrapene triunguis
TATTTCTGAAGACACCTGAGGTCTGGAAGCCCATTCTGGCTGGGGCAATCCACTTATTCTTGTCCTACAAGCAGCCCTGCCCAGGGCACATTATGGGCAATCAGCTCCCGAAGGACGCATGTAGCTGGGCTGTCTCTTCTCCTTGCATCCCTGCCCCTGGAATACCCCCAGAATTAAGCCTAACTTCAATACCAGGCAAATTGGTTGAAACTACACCTCTACCTCGATATAACGCTGTCCTCGGGAGCCAAAATATCTTACTGCATTATAGGTGAAACCGCTATATATTGAACTTGCTTTGATCCACCGGAGTGCGCAGCCCCGCCTCCCCGGAGCACTGCTTTACCGCGGTATATCCGAATTCGTGTTATATCGGGTCGCGTTATATTGAGGTAGCGGTGTATAGTAAAGAACAGAATCATCAGACACCTGGACATGATTTGTTGGGAAGAGTCAACATGGCTTTTGTAAAGGGAAATCATGCCTCACCAAGCTATTAGAATTCTTTGATGGGGTCAAAAAAACACGTGGACAAGGGTGATCCAATGGATATAGTGTACTGGACTTTCAGAAAGCCTTTTGACATAGTCCTTCCCCAAAGACTCTTAAGCAAAGTAAGCAGTCATGGGATAAGAGGGATGGTCCTCCCATAAATAAGTAACTGGTTAAAAGATAGAAAACAAAGCTTAGGAATAAAAGATCAGTTTTCAGAATGGAGAGCGATAAATAGCAGGGTCTCCCAGGGAGCTGCACTTGGACAAGTGCTGTTCAACATGTTCATAAATGATCTGGAAAAAGGGATAAACAGTGAGGTGGCAAATTTGCAGATACAAAACCACTCAAGATAGTTAAATCCACAGCGAATGCGAAGAGTTACAAAAGTATCTCACAGAATTGGGTGACTGGGCGACAAAATGGCAGATGAAATTCAATGTTGATAAATGCAAAGTAATGCACATTGGAAAACATAATCCCACCTATACATACAAAATGATGGGGTCTAAATTAGCTGTTACCATTCAAGAAAGAGATCTTGGAGTCATTGTAGATAGTTCTCAGAAAACATCCTCTCAACATGCAGTCAGGGCCAGCTCCAGCATTTCTGCCGCCCCAAGCAAAAAAAAAAAAAAGCCGCGATCGCGATCGGCGGCGGCGGTTTAGCAGCAGGTCCTTCGCTCCTAGAGGGAGTGAGGGACCTGCCGCCCCTGAATTGCCGCAGGTGCCGCCCCTCTCCCTTGGCCGCCCCAAGCACCTGCTTGTTAAGCTGGTGCCTGGAGCCGGCCCTGCATGCAGTGGTAGTCAAAGATGCTCACAGAATGTTAGGAACCAATAGGAAAGGGCTAGATAATAAGACAGAAAATATCATAATGACGCTATATAAATCCCTGGTATGCCCACACCTTCTGGTCACCCCATCTCAAAAAAGATATATTAGAATTGGAAAAGGTACAGAGAAAGGCAACAAAAATTATTAGGGTTGTGGCACAATTTATGTATGAGGAGAGATTAAAAAGACTGGGACTTTTCAGCTTGGAAAAGAGACTAAGAGAGGCTATGATAGAGGTCTATAAAGTTATGATGGATGTGGAGAAAGTGAATAAGGAAGTATTATTTACTCCTTCACATAACACAAGAATCAGGGGCCACCCAATGAAATTAATAGGCAGCTGGTTTAAAATAAACAAAAGGAAGTACTACTTCACACAATGCACAAACTGTGGAACTCATTGCCAGGGGATGTTCTGAAGGCCAAAACTATAATGGAGTTCAAAAAAGAACTATATAAGTTCATGGAGGATAGGTCCATCAATGGCTATTGGTCAAGATGGTCAAGGATTCAACCCCATGTTCTGGGTGTCCCTAGCCTCTGATCGCCAGAAGCTGGGAGTGGACAATGGGACAGATCACTCAATAATTGCCTGTTCTGTTTATTCCCTCTGAAACGTCTGGCATTGGCCACTGTTAGAAGACATGATACTGGGCTAGATGGATCATTGGTCTGACCCAGAATGGCCATTTTTATGTCATGTACTCACAGGCCACAGGCTCCTCTGGCTCGGATACAATTCCCAGCGTGCATATGCGCAAGTGTCTGTACAGGCAGGGAGGATCTACCTATCAAAGAGGTGCATGTGCATCAACCGCTGGAGAGGCGAGTGAGCTGTAGTGGGCCCCCTCCTCCTGCACAGGGAGAGACCATACCTCCTCCTCTTCCCTCCATGCCCCATTCCTCTTCCCTCCCTCCTTCTTGTTCTTCGTAGATTTGTATATTCCAAGGCCAGAAGGAATCATTGTGATCCTCTATTCTGGTCCCTGTACAAGACAGGCCATAGAACTTACCCAAAATAATTCCTAGAGTGTATCTTTTAGAAGACCATCCAAACTTGATTTTAGAATTGCCTGTGATGAATCACAGAATCATAGAATATTAGGGTTGAAAGGGACCTCAGGAGGTCAGCTAGTCCAACCCCCTGCTCAAAGCAGGACCAATCCCCAACTAAATCATCCCAGCCAGGGCTTTGTCAAGCCTGACCTTAAAAACCTCTAAGGAAGGAGATTCCACCACCTTCCTAGGTAACCCATTCCAGTGCTTCACCACCCTCCTAGTGAAAAAGTTTTTCCTAATATCCAACCTAAACCTCCCCCACTGCAACTTGAGACCAGTACTCCTTGTTCGGTCATCTGCCACCACTGAGAAACAGTCTAGATCCATCCTCTTTGGAACCCCCTTTCAGGCAGCTATCAAATCCCCCCTCATTCTTCCCTTCTGCAGACTAAACAATCCCAGTTCCCTCAGCCTCTCCTCATAAGTCATGTGCTCCAGCCCCCTAATCATTTTTGTTGCCCTCCACTGGACTCTTTCCAATTTTTCCACATCCTTCTTGTAGTGTGGGGCCCAAAACTGGACACAGTACTCCAGATGAGGCCTCACCAATGTCGAATAGAGGGGAATGATCATGTACCTCGATCTGCCGGCAATGCCCTACTTATACAGCCCAAAATGCCGTTAGCCTTCTTGGCAACAAGGGCACACTGTCAACTCATATCCAGCTTCTCATCCAATGTAACCCATAGGTCCTTTTCTGCAGAACTGCTGCGTAGTCTTTCGGTCCCTAGTCTGTAGCAGTGCATGGGATTCTTCCGTCCTAAGTGCAGGACTCTGTACTTGTCCTTGTTGAACCTCATCAGATTTCTTTTGGCCCAATCCTCTAATTTCTTTAGGTCCCTATGAATCCTATCCCTACCTTCCAGCGTATCTACCACTCCTCCCAGTTTAGCGACATCTGCAAACTTGCTGAGGGTGCAGATCACACCATCCTTCAGATCATTAATGAAGATATTGAACAAAACCGGCCCCAGGACCGACCCTTGGGGCACTTCGCTTGATACCTGCTGCCAACTAGACATGGAGCCATTGATCACTACCCGTTGAGCCCGATGATCTAGCCAGGTTTCTATCCATTTTATAGTCCATTCATCCAGCCCATACTTCTTTAACTTGCTGGCAAGAATACTGTGGGAGACTGTATCAAAAGCTTTGCTAAAGTCAAGGAATAACATGTCCCCTGCTTTCCCCTCATCCAGAGAACCAGTTATCTTGTCATAGAAGGCAATTAGGTTAGTCAGGCATGACTTGCCCTTGGTGAATCCATGCTGACTGTTCTTGATCACTTTCCTCTCCTCTAAGTGCTTCAGAATTGATTCCTTGAGGACCTGCTCCATGATTTTTCCAGGGACTGAGGTGAGACTGAAGAATCCATCATGGCCCTCAGTAATTTGTTCCTGTGGTTAATTACGCTCACTGTTAAAAATTGACACCTGATTTCCAATTTGAATGTGTCTAGCTTCAACTTTCAGCAATTGGATCATGTTATACCTTGCTCTGCTACATTGAAGAGCCCATTATCAAATATTTGTTCTCCATACTAGTACTTATAAACTGTAGTAAACAGTACATACTCCTTAACCTTCTCTTTCTGTCAAGCTAAATACACTCACGGAACTCAATTACTATAAAGCATGTTTTCTAATCCTTTAATGCTTTCTCCTGGCTCTTCTCTGAACTCTCTCCAAGTTGTCCACACTTCAAGAAGGATGTTGATACCAGAACTGCACACAATATTCCAGCAGCAGTCACACCAGTGCCAAATAGAGAGGTAAAATAACCTCTCTGCTCCTACTTGAAATGTCTTATCCAGCCTGGCAGCAGCAGCTGGATCTAGAACAGCAGGTCCTTGTTCTCCCCAATAACCTTTTATGAAGATTTAGATCAGGGGTCGGCAACGTTTGGCACGTGGCTCGCCAGGGTAAGCACCCTGGCAGGCCGGGCCAGTTTATTTACCTGCTGACATGGCAGGTTCGGCCGTTCGCGGCCCCCAGTGGCTGCGGCTCGCCATCCCGGGCCAATGGGGGCGGCGAGAAGCTGCGCGGGAGAGGGATGTGCTGGCCGCGGCTTCCCGCCACCGCCATGGCCTGGGATGGCTAACCGCGGCCAGTGCGGGCCACGATCGGCCGAACCTCCTGCATCAGCAGCTAAATAAACTGGCCCGGCCCGCCAGGGTGCTTACCCTGGCGAGCCACGTGCCAAACTTTGCCGACCCCTGATTTAGATATTGACTGATCTGCAATACTAAAGACAATGACTAAATTGCACTGCTCTACAGCCAAAATGCTTCTGAAATAAATGTAGTCAAACTT
>NW_020709807.1:0-2693 GCF_002925995.2 Terrapene triunguis
CACATCAAAATACATAATAAATAGCACATTTTATCTCTGAAGCAGACAACTTCTCAAAAATTGTAGACCAGTGTTGTCAATGTATCCTTTAAAATATGCAACTACCTCCTATGTATTTAGGGTTCTCTCTGACAGCCACTGGCCCAGGTGGCCCAGGTGGCTGCTACTGAGATAGACACTGCTTCTGGACACCAATTGAAGGACTCAGAGTGGAGCACAACATACCTATATCAACCCCACTTACATAAGCTTATGAAAGGAGAAGAGGAGGTAGCATACTGGGATTTTCACCATGACTCTGCTCTGAACCTCACTTGGTATCATCATTGATATTGCCTTGACAATTTTGTAGGGTCTAATGAATTTGGAGGTGTGTAGTCTCTCTTATTTTGTCTTGGCTATTGATACTGTACCTCAATTTACTCCTAGCTGCTGGGAAGGCAAAAGCTGTGCTCCACCTTCCTAGTTTTTAATAGTACAGGTAGAGTTACATTCTCCCTCACCCGCTTCTGGTCATAACTTAGAAAGAGCTCTATTTTGTTGGTTATAGCAATTTATTCATTTCTATAGCACCATTCTCCATAAATCGAGGGTAGTGTATTAATTAGAACTGCTTTAAAGCCAAGCCCAGTGGCTCAAGATCAGCCATCCGAAGAAGTGGGAAAGGAACAAACACCATAGAACAGGGATTGGCAACCTTTGGCACGCAGCCCACCAGGGTAAGCCCCCTGGCGGGCTGGGCCATTTTGTTTACCTGCAGTGTCCGCAGGTTCGCCGCTCCAGGCCAATGTAGGCTGCGGGAAGCGGGCAGGATGAGGGATGTGCTGGCCGCCACTTCCCGCAGCCCCCATTGGCCTGGAGTGGTGAACCACGGCCAGTGGGAGCCATGATAGGCCGAAACTGCGGATGCGGCAGGTAAACGAAATGGCCCGGCCCGCCAGGGGGCTTACCTGCGGGCCGAAGGTTGCCAATCCCTGCCATAAAAGAACAGCTATTAAAAAGGGTGGTCAAAAGATCATAGATTAACTGGCCATGAAGACAGCAAGGAGAACTCAGTAGACAGGATCCCCTGCTTCTGAGCCAATCCAGACAGAACCTCAGGAGAGAAAGTAATAGGTCAGTCTTAATTGTGTTGGAAGAACACAATTTGGGAACATCTAATTAGTAGGCCTGTCAAGCGATTAAAAAAATTAATTGTGATTAATCGCACTGTTAAAGAATAATAATATGCCATTTATTTAAATGTTTTTGGATGTTTTTTACATTTTCCAATATATTGATTCCAATTACCATACAGAATACAAAGGGTACAGTGTTCGCTTTATATTATTATTTGTATGACAAATATTTGCACAGTAAAAGCAAAAGAAATTGTATTTCTCAATTCACCTAATACAAATAATGTAGTGCAATCTCTTTAACATGAAAGTTGAACTTACAAATGTAAAATTAGGTACCAAAATATAACTGTACTCAAAGATAAAACATTGCAAAACTTTACAGTCTACAAGTCCACTCAGTCCCACTTCTTGTTCAGCCAATCACTCAGACAAACAAGTTTGTTTACATTTCCAGGAGATAATGCTACCTGCTTCTTGTTTATAGTGTCACCTGAAAGTGACAACAGGTGTTTGCATGGCACTGTTATAGGTGGTGTCGCAAGATATTTACGTGCCAGATGTGCTAAAGATTCATATGTCCCTTCATGCTTCAACCACCCTTCCAGAGGAGATGCGTCCATGCCGATGATGGGTTTTGCTCGATAGCAATCCAAAGCAGTGCACGGATTGATGCATATTCATTTTCATCATCTGAATCAGATGCCACCAGCAGAAGGTTGATTTACCTTTTTGATGGTTCAGCTCTGTAGTTTCCACGTCAGAGTGTTGCTCTTTTAAAACTTCTGAAAATATGCTCTACACCTCATCCCTCTCAGATTTTGGAAGGTACTTCAGATTCTTAAACATTGGGTCGAGTGCTGTAGCTATCTTTAGAAATGTCACATTGGTACCTTTTTTGAGTTTTGTCAAATCTGCAGTGAAAGTGTTCTTAAAATGAACAACATGTTCTGGGTCATCATCTGAGATTGCTATAACATGAAATATATGGCAGAATGTGGATAAAACATACAGTTCTCCCCGAAAGAGTTCAGTCATAAATTTAGTTAACGCATTATTGTTTTAACGAGCGTCAGCAGGATAGAAGCATGTCCTCTGGAATGAAGGCCGAAGTATGAAGGGGCATATGAATGTTTAGCATATCTGGCACTTAAATACCTTGCAATGATGGCTAAAAAAGTGCCATGCAAATACCTGTTATCACTTTCAGGTGACATTGTAAATAAGAAGTGGGCAGCATTATGTCCTGTAAATGTAAACAAACTTATTTGTCTTAGCGATTGGCTGAACAAGAAGTAGGACTGAGTGGACCTCTAAGCTCTGAAGTTTTACATTGCACTCAAAAAACAAAAACTTTGATCTAAAAGTAGACTAGATAAACAAAAAATATTGTTTAAAATTTTCAATTTTTGTGATTTGGCACAGCTCTAGTTAAGTCAATAGACTATTTGGCTCTTATAAATCACAGCATAGCTCTAAATCTCCAACTCTGAATGTTCATATCCTTCGCTATACTATGGAATCCTGAGTTTTCTCTCAAGTGCTGTGCATTAATGCAGGAAACGTGCAAGAGAA
>NW_020709808.1:0-1233 GCF_002925995.2 Terrapene triunguis
CCCTACATTTGTACCCTAAAGTTCAAAGTGGGGATACAGCCTTGACATGGTGGCACAGCGGTGGAGATCGTTTTAAACCCAAAAGCCAGTAAGAGATTTTTTTTTCCTTCTAGCTGCTTGGAGAGCAGAGCTGAAGGTAGATGCATATCTTATCTCTCCTTGCCTGAAGGCAGAGGTGTTAAGTTTTTTTTAACAAGGGGCTTTGTTAAGAGAAGAGTTCAAAGTGAGTAGGCTTTGACTGGTAAAGGCCATTTACAAGCTGAATTGTTTTTTTTTTCTTTTTACATCCTCGTGAGTAGCTTGTTAGAAAGTCTCTGTTAACTCAGCAGCAGCCAGAGCTAAGTACATCCCAGTTTCAGTCAACTGCAGAGGGTGTGACCCAGCACAAGAAACAGGTCCAATCCTTCTTAGGCTTGGCCAGATATTATAGGCGATTTGTACCACACTACAGCCAAATCGCCGCCCCGCTGACAGACCTAACCAGAAAGAAACAGCCAAATGCAGTTCAGTGGACTGATGAGTGTCAAAAGGCCTTTAACCAGCTTAAGGCAACACTCATGTCTGACCCTGTGCTAAGGGCCCCAGACTTTGACAAACCGTTCCTAGTAACCACAGATGCGTCCGAGCGAGGCGTGGGAGCAGTTTTAATGCAGGAAGGACCGGATCAAGAATTCCATCCTGTCGTGTTTCTCAGCAAAAAACTGTCTGAGAGGGAAAGTCACTGGTCAATCAGCGAAAAGGAATGCTACGCCATTGTGTACGCGCTGGAAAAGCTACGCCCATATGTTTGGGGACGGCGTTTCCAACTACAAACAGACCATGCTGCGCTACAGTGGCTTCATACCGCCAAGGGAAATAACAAAAAACTTCTTCGGTGGAGTTTAGCTCTCCAAGATTTTGATTTTGAAATACAACACATTTCACGAGCTTCTAACAAAGTGGCTGATGCACTCTCCTGGGAAAGTTTCCCAGAGTTAACTGGTTAACAATTGTTCTTGGAATGAAACATATTGTTAGTTTTTATATAATCAGTAGTATGTCTAAAGGTACATGTGTCTTATTAACTCTGTTTTCTCCTAGAACTCCAGGAAGAAATCACAGCCAGTGTGGAACCGAACGTCCAACACTATCTGTGATTTGGGGGGCATGTCATAACTATAAAGGGAAGGGTAACAGCTCTCCTGTGTACAGAGACTCCAAATCCTTTTACCTGTAAAGGGTTAAGAAGCTCGG
>NW_020709809.1:0-6245 GCF_002925995.2 Terrapene triunguis
TCGTCCCGATATTTCACGTCTCTCATCTGGTCACCCTAGATCCCCCATGCTCCCTTCCCTAATTCCTTGCTTCATGCCCTCCCACACCTTGCAGGGTCACTGGCACCTGGGCAAAGTGAATGTCGTAGCATGAGAATGTTTCAGGATCGACCACAATGCACCACTGCTTAGTACAGAGCTAGGAATTCTAGGGGATCTCTACCCCAAGGCATTGCCACTGACTCTACTGAGGGTAGCGTTAGCTTGGAGGCGGGGCAACGCTGCAATGGCACAGGCACTGAATCTTCTTCACTCCTGCTCACGTGGCTCGGGACTGATCCAACCCGCCAGAGCTACAGCTCCTGCCTCCGGCTCACTGGTGGGGATCAGAAGATACATCGTGTGACTTTACTTTTCCCACCAAAACCTTCCATCTTATTCCTGGCAAGTGCATGTAAGGAAACGTTATCACGGCACTAGCAGATGGGGAGGGCTCTGAGTTACTACAGAGAATTCTTTCCCAGGTATCTGCCTGGTGGGTCTTGCCCACATGCTCAGGGTCTAACTGATCTGGGGTCGGGAAGGAATTTTCCCCTCGGTCAGATTGGCAGAAGCCCAGAGGGTTTTTCGCCTTCCTCTGCAGCATGGTACACGGGTCACTTGCACGTTTAAACTAGTGTAAATGGTGGATTCTCTGTAACTTGAAGCCTTTAAACCATAATTTGAGGACTTCAGAAACTCATCCAAAGGGGAGGGGTCTATTACAGGGACGGGTAGGCGAGGTTCTGTGGCCTGCAAGTGCAGGAGGTCAGGCTAGATGATCATGATGGTCCCCTCTGGCCTTCAAGTCTGAGTCTATGAATCTAAGACTCATTATTTATTTAATCCTGCCTGAGATCCTCCCTCAAGAAGACAGACACCACTCAAAAAAGAAGGTCCCTCGGGAAAAGCAGACTAGACGCTTCACACAAAACAGAGGAGCTGAACCGGTGCAAGTCCTTAACACACCTGTCGCGCAGCGACACCTGGTTCAAGACGCACCCAGTCAGCCAACTCCAGACCCAGAGTAAACGGGAGTCTTGCTGGTGTGGCACCTGGCCTGAATTTGGGCCTATATTTCTGACACTGGGAAACTGGCTCTTAAAGGAAGGCAGTAACGTAACAGCAGATTAATGAGCGATGTCGAATCTGAGTACAGAGGAAATCCCGATAAAATGATTTAAAATGTGTCTTAAGCAGAGTCCCACAGGAAGCTGCTGTCTTGCCAATCTGATGATCCAGAGCAGGATTCAGGGACTCAGGTGACTGGGTGAAAGTCACCACTGTGCAGAGGACCAGCCTGATGCACAGATCAGCTCCTAGAGCAGGGGCATGAGTGACCTTCACTTAGGTCACTTCCTGACTTCAGGAGCATAATAATCGTGCAACTTTGGTGTTCTCCTTGGGTGAAATTCACCCCTGCATGCAGACAGCCAGTACCCGGCCATGACACGACCTAAATCCACTGACACCCTCAAAATAGAGCTTCAGGGGAACACAAAGCCGTGCACTGGGGTGAATTGCACCCTTGCTATGGATTAGTGCAGGACTACGTGGAGCATGACAGAGTTCCTTGAAAAAACTAAGTCCCTGATCCTGCCCCCATGAGCAGACCACTGTACCAGTGCTAAGCCCCCAGGGGCCCAATGCACAAAGCAACTTGCAGAGCCGTGACCTAAGCAAGCTCAACATTCTCAGGCACTTGGAAATTATATTAAATCGGACACCATCGCCGATAAATTAGGATACGTCTTCACTACCTGCCGGATCGGCGGGTAGTAATCGATCTATCAGGGATCGATTTATCACGTCTCATCTAGACGGGATAAATCGATCCCTGAACACGCTCCCCATCAACTCTGGAACTCCACCAGAGCGAGAGGCGGAAGCGGAGTCGACGGGGGAGCGGCGGCCATTGATCCCGCGCCGTGAGGACGCGAGGTAAGTCGATCTAAGATACGTCGACTTCAGCTATGCTATTCTCATAGCTGAAGTTGCGTATCTTAGATCAATCCCCCCCGCTAGTGTAGACCAGCCCTAAGATACCATGATTCACTAAACCAGATAGTATTGGATGCTTCCAAGGCTGCACCCAACACACACAGTTTCCAGGCTGGCTTCTGGACACGCCAAAAAATACCGTAAATAACAAGGGGAGCAGTTTCCAAAGGACACACTCACTCGTCTTCCCTTTGACGGCCGTTGACTCCCCGCGGGCGTCCGCGTAGACCGCCAGGACCATGAAGGAATAGTTCGTGTCGGGCTTCAGGTCCGACACCAGCACAGTGCTTTTGTTGCCATCCAAAACAATCTGTCACAGACAAGAGAAGAGAGGCGCTTAGCCGGCCGCTGTTGGGCAAAGCAGGCTCCGAGGAGCTCCGCAACGAGCCATGCAGATCTGGAAGGACGGTGCTAGAATGCCACTCAGGAGTTCAAGCATTTTGACAGCAGGATCTATTGATTTGGCTGGGCGTTGGAAGGGGATTTTCCCTCTCTACACTTACAGCCAAGGATGTAAACACCATGAAGGGGAAGCCATTACAAAGGAGAACCTGGTTTGATCCAAGGCCGCGTCCTCAAGTCAGTGGGAGACTTTCCATTAATGTCAAAGGCCTTTGGATCTGAAGCAAGGGGATGAAATTGGTAAGCGAAAAATGTAGGCTGAATATTTATTTCTGAGTTTTATTTGGATAGAAAAACTCTTCAGAGCAGTCTGTCTCTTGCTATGTGCATGTACAGCTCCTAGCACAATGAGGCCCGGATCTCGGTTGGGGCTACTGCAACGTAAATATTAATAACTATCAAGGTAACACTGAATGCTGGACCAGAATCTGCTACTCTTACCCTGAGAAGTCCCTTACTTTGTGAGTGGGCCCACTGAAATCAAACGCAATGTAGAGTACCGCTCATTGTGAGTTGGGGTGGTGGCATCTGGTCCAATGAGATAAAAGATTACTATTGTTTACTGGCTACATGCCGGTAGCGTGCTCCGTACTGCCCCGATGCCCCAAAGACTGGAACCAGAAGAGCGAGCGTGTTACAAGGAAGTGGGCTGTTCTCACGTTCTACCCATTAGAAGACTGGAAACACCAGGATGCCTCTGAGAGAGCCTGCTCATGAGATTTCCAGCCTCAGCTCAAGACCAAGGAATCAGGGTGGTTCGGGACAGAAAAGAGCAATTAGATTAACCCAGCCCCTCTCCCACCAGCACAGATGTAATAGGTGGCCTTGATGGCTGTAATTATGGCTCCCTCTAGTGGCCAGCCACGGAGATGAGAAGCGCCTTCTACATACCCACAGTTACCGGAGCTGCTGCTTTAACTCAAGTGGCTGTGCTGTGGGTACTGAACGCCCCCAGTTCAATTCCCACCACCGTCTGCGTGTGTGGACGTGATTCACTACCCGTGAGCTAGTGTGGGGTGAAGAGCTGAACTTCTGAGTGCTGATCCACCCTAACCAGACCCCTGAACTATACAAATTGGGATCCTGGCCAATCGCTAGCCTGGATGGCCCAGTGGCTCCTGGTGTTGGCCTGGCCCTTGAGAAACTGGGGGTCAGTTCCCTGTTCTGCCCCAGATTCCCTCTGTGACCTGGAGTGAGTCACCTAGCCTCTCTGTGCCTCAGTTCCCCATCTGTATAATGGGGATACTAGCCCTGCCCTGCCTCACTGGGGTGTTGTGAGGACACATGCGTTGCAGATTGGAAAGTGCTCAGATACTACAGTAACATGAGCCACACGAGTATTTCTATCATGCTTGGGAGCCACAGCCATAGATCAAGACCTCCTGGTGCTAGGTGCTGCACAAACGCAGAACAAAAAAATGGCCCCAAAAGATAAGCTGATGCTTGAACATGCCAAATCCACATCTTGAATTAAAGTGGTTATAAATCAGCATCGCAATCATCCTCCTGACCCTCGAGGTATTTTCCATCCATTGAAATGAGAAAGATCTTACAGCTGGACATGACAGGGTCTTCCCCCAACGCATCCTCCCAGCCTTTGGGCTAAGGCCCACTCTCAATGGGGCAGCACCGGCGTCCCTGGGAGCAGAATCTGGCCCATTACCAACAGACATAACAAGCGCCCACGTGCCCCACTCGTAAAGTGCAGCCTCTTCTAGTGAAAGCTGTTTGATCTTGCACCAGGACAGCGCAGCCCAGCCCCTTGGTCTTCTGCAGAGGCGGATTAAGATTTATTGGGGCACTGAGCACAAAGAACATTTTAGCCCCTTAGTCCCTCCCTCACCATGAGGCCCCCCCCCGCTCCTCCCCTTCCCCCTAAGGCCCTGCCACCTGGCCAGGCCAGAAGCCAGAGCCGGGCCATGGTAAGAGCTGCCCAGGGAGCCCAAGCCGCTGTGGGGAGCCTCGGAACCTCCACCTGCCCAGGCAGGGTTGCCAGGTGTCCAGTTTTCAACCAAACACCTGGTCAGAAAGGGACCCTCCCCAACGCTCCCCAGCCTGGTGAAAATGAGTGAGTGAGGGTGCGGGAAAGCAAGCAACAGAGGGAGGGGGGTGTAGTGAGCAGGGCGGGGCCTCAGACAACAGGCGGGGCAAGGGTGTTCGGTTTTGTTCGGTCAGAAAGTGGGCAACCTGTCCTGCCCTGGGACATTGGCCAAGATGGCAGCCATCACACTCAGAGTCTCTGAAAATCAGAGGATGGCAAACATTCCATGTGCCAAACTCAGGGAAAGGAGGATGTCTACCTGCCGCTGGTCTTCAGAAATAAGCTGCCCGGTAGTGGAAAGTGAATTCAGGAGGACGTGGTATTCCGTCACCTTCCCCGTGGCAGGAGTCCAGGTCAGCCTCAAAGAGCTGTAACTTTGTTCGCTGACAAGTAAATCCCGGGGACCAACGATCTTCTCCACTAAAAGCAGGTGGGGAAATAAAACTCCATGATTTGGGTTGTTAGAGACACTGCAGGACAGGACTCCTGGGCGGGCCTCTATTAACAAAGCTGCCATTCCCCTTCCAGAGATAACCTTGAAAAGAAAACATCAGCCAAAGCAACCCAATTGGTCAGACTGAAGGGGACCAGCAGCTGGGCTCTAGATCTGTGCCAGGATCTAAAGATCTCACACATACCCCTATGGAGCAGTCCTAGAGAATTGATATGGGATGACTCCAACAGGGTTCTAGAAACATTTAGTAAAGTTCCTCAGAAATTATTCTAAAAACCTCCACAAATTAGTAGAGAATGGGCTCCTTCCGAGCTTCTTTTTTAAGCTCCCAGATGGGATTCTGTGGCAGAGTCAGAATACGCTATTACAATGGTCCAAAACGCGGTAGAATTCAATAGAAAATGGCTCCGTTCCTATGGGACTTTTAGAGATGAGCACACAGTAATGGGTGAGGTACAGCCCAGCTATATCCCAAAGTATCACTTCCCTGATCCTCTGTCGTCATGGTAGAGACAAATCGGTTACTACGGCAGCTCTGCCTGTTAAAACACCTGGGCATCTCTGAGGCTGGCACTCAGTCTGGCAGTTGTCTGTCTATCTACTAGGGCAGTGGCAGCAGCAGCAGCTGCAAGGGGGAGCGCCCTCCTGTTTTCCCCCCATTAGGAAACACCCGTCCACATCACTAGAGGCTTTTAAATGCAGGCTGATGAATCACTTGGGACCAGGAGCCTGATGCACAGCCCATTGGAGTCAATGCAATTCCTCGCCATTGACTTCGCAGTAGAACTGGGTGAACGTTTTCCTCTGAAACCTTTTTCTCGTCCACAAAGGCAGACTCCGGTCGCCTGAAACAGCTCACACATTTGCGCTGAATTTGCCGGGTTGTTTTCAGAAACAAAACAAAACAACAATTCCCAAAGCTGACAGGTTTTGACTTTTCGATTCAAAGCGATTTTTCATTTCAAATTTTACCCCAATTTTATGAAATTTTTTGAAAGGTTTACAAAAAAACCCTGGAAATCAAAAGGAAACGTTTCATTTTGGGTTGACCAGAATGGCCAGTTACACCCAAACCAAAATGTTTTTGAGCTTTTCATTTTGCTGAAAATTTCAAAAAAAAGTTTAGAGAATCATAGAATAGATTAGGTCATCTAGTCCAACCCCATGCTCAAAGCAGGACCAATCCTCAACTAAATCATCCCAGCCAGGGCTTTGTCAAGCCTGACCTTAAAAACCTCTAAGGAAGGAGATTCCACCACCTCCCTAGGTAACCCATTCCAGCGCGTCACCACCCTCCTAGTGAAAAGGTTTTTCCTAATATCCAACCTA
>NW_020709810.1:0-6536 GCF_002925995.2 Terrapene triunguis
TCGTCCCGATATTTCACGTCTCTCATCTGGTCACCCTAGATCCCCCACGCTCCCTTCCCTAGTTCCTTGCTTCATGCCCTCCCACACCTTGCAGGGTCACTGGCACCTGGGCAAAGTGAATGTCGTAGCATGAGAATGTTTCAGGATCAACCACAATGCACCACTGCTTAGTACAGAGCTAGGAATTCTAGGGGATTTCTACCCCAAGGCATTGCCACTGACTCTACTGAGGGTAGCGTTAGCTTGGAGGCGGGGCAACGCTGCAATGGCACAGGCACTGAATCTTCTTCACTCCTGCTCACGTGGCTCGGGACTGATCCAACCCGCCAGAGCTACAGCTCCTGCCTCCGGCTCACTGGTGGGGATCAGAAGATACATCGTGTGACTTTACTTTTCCCACCAAAACCTTCCATCTTATTCTTGGCAAGTGCATGTAAGGAAACGTTATCACGGCACTAACAGATGGGCAGAGCTCTGAGTTACTACAGAGAATTCTTTCCCAGGTATTTGCCTGGTGGGTCTTGCCCACATGCTCAGGGTCTAACTGATCTGGGGTCGGGAAGGAATTTTCCCCTGGGTCAGATTGGCAGAAGCCCAGAGGGTTTTTCGCCTTCCTCTGCAGCATGGAACACGGGTCACTTGCAGGTTTAAACTAGTGTAAATGGTGGATTCTCTGTAACTTGAAGCCTTTAAACCATAATTTGAGGACTTCAGTAACTCATCCAAAGGGGAGGGGTCTATTACAGGGACGGGTAGGCGAGGTTCTGTGGCCTGCAAGTGCAGGAGGTCAGGCTAGATGATCATGATGGTCCCCTCTGGCCTTCACGTCTGAGTCTATGAATCTAAGACTCATTATTTATTTAATCCTGCCTGAGATCCTCCCTCAAGAAGACAGACACCACTCAAAAAAGAAGGTCCCTCGGGAAAAGCAGACTAGACGCTTCACGCAAAACAGAGGAGCTGAACCGGTGCAACTCCTTAACACACCTGCCGTGCAGTGACACCTGGTTCAAGACGCACCCAGTCAGCCAAATCCAGACCCTGAGTAAACGAGAGACTTGCTGGTGTGGCACCTGGCCTGAATTTGGGCCTATATTTCTGACACTGGGAAACTGGCTCTTAAAGGAAGGCAGTAACGTAACAGCAGATTAATGAGCGATGTCGAATCTGAGTACAGAGGAAATCCCAAAAAAATGATTTAAAATGTGTCTTAAGCAGAGACCCACAGGAAGCTGCTGTCTTGCCAATCTGATGATCCAGAGCAGGATTCAGGGACTCAGGTGACTGGGTGAAAGTCACCACTGTGCAGAGGACCAGCCTGATGCACAGATCAGCTCCTAGAGCAGGGGCATGAGTGACCTTCACTTAGGTCACTTCCTGACTTCAGGAGCATAATAATCGTGCAACTTTGGTGTTCTCCTTGGGTGAAATTCACCCCTGCATGCAGACAGCCAGTACCCGGCCATGACACAACCTAAATCCACTGACACCCTCAAAATAGAGCTTCAGGGGAACATGAAGCCGTGCACTGGGGTGAATTGCACCCTTGCTATGGATTAATGCAGGACTACGTGGAGCATGACAGAGTTCCTTGAAAAAAGTAAGTCCCTGATCCTGCCCCCATGAGCAGACCACTGTACCAGTGCTAAGCCCCCAGGGGCCCAATGCACAAAGCAACTTGCAGAGACATGACCTAAGCAAGCTCAACATTCTCAGGCACTTGGAAATTATATTAAATCGGACACCATCGCTGATAAATTAGGGTACGTCTTCACTACCCGCCGGATCGGCGGGTAGTAATCGATCTATCGGGGATCGATTTATCACGTCTCATCTAGACGTGATAAATCGATCCCTGAACACGCTCCCCATCAACTCTGGAACTCCACCAGAGCGAGAGGCGGAAGTGGAGTCGACGGGGGAGCGGCGGCCATTGATCCCGCGCCGTGAGGACGCGAGGTAAGTCGATCTAAGATACGTCGACTTCAGCTATGCTATTCTCATAGCTGAAGTTGCGTATCTTAGATCAATCCCCCCCGCTAGTGTAGACCAGCCCTAAGATACCATGATTCACTAAACCAGACAGTATCGGATGCTTCCAAGGCTGCACCCAACACACACAGTTTCCAGGCTGGCTTCTGGACACGCCAAAAAATACCGTAAATAACAAGGGGAGCAGTTTCCAAAGGACACACTCACTCGTCTTCCCTTTGACGGCCGTTGACTCCCCGCGGGCGTCCGCGTAGACCGCCAGGACCAGGAAGGAATAGTTCGTGTCGGGCTTCAGGTCCGACACCAGCACGGTGCTTTTGTTGCCATCCAAAACAATCTGTCACAGACAAGAGAAGAGAGGCGCTTAGCCGGCCGCTGTTGGGCAAAGCAGGCTCCGAGGAGCTCCGCAACGAGCCATGCAGATCTGGAAGGACGGTGCTAGAATGCCACTCAGGAGTTCAAGCATTTTGACAGCAGGATCTATTCCCTTTGATTTGGCTGGGCGTCGGAAGGGGATTTTCCCTCTCTACACTTACAGCCAAGGATGTAAACACCATGAAGGGGAAGCCATTACAAAGGAGAACCTGGTTTGATCCAAGGCTGCGTCCTCAAGTCAGTGGGAGACTTTCCATTAATGTCAAAGGCCTTTGGATCTGAAGCAAGGGGATGAAATTGGTAAGCGAAAAATGTAGGCTGAATATTTATTTCTGAGTTTTATTTGGATAGAAAAACTCTCCAGAGCAGTCTGTCTCTTGCTATGTGCATGTACAGCTCCTAGCACAATGAGGCCCGGATCTCGGTTGGGGCTACTGTAGCGTAAATATTAACAACTATCAAGGTAACACTGAATGCTGGACCAGAATCTGCTACTCTTACCCTGAGAAGTCCCTTACTTTGTGAGTGGGCCCACTGAAATCAAACGCTATGTAGAGTACCGCTCATTGTGAGTTGAGGTGGTGGCATCTGGTCCAATGAGATAAGAGATTACTATTGTTTACTGGCTACGCGCCAGTAGCGTGCTCCGTACTGCCCCGATGCCCCGAAGACTGGAAGCAGAAGAGCGAGCGTGTTACAAGGAAGTGGGCTGTTCTCACGTTCTACCCATTAGAAGACTGGAAACACCAGGATGCCTCTGAGAGAGCCTGCTCATGAGATTTCCAGCCTCAGCTCAAGACCAAGGAATCAGGGTGATTCGGGACAGAAAAGAGCAATTAGATTAACCCTGCCCCTCTCCCGCCAGCACAGATGTAATAGGTGGCCTTGATGGCTGTAATTATGGCTCCCTCTAGTGGCCAGCCACGGAGATGAGAAGCGCCTTCTACATACCCACAGTTACCGGAGCTGCTGCTTTAACTCAAGTGGCTGTGCTGTGGGTGCTGAACGCCCCCAGTTCAATTCCCACCACCGTCTGCGTGTGTGGACATGATTCACTACCCGTGAGCTAGTGTGGGGTGAAGAGCTGAACTTCTGAGTGCTGATCCACCCTAACCAGACCCCTGAACTATACAAATTGGGATCCTGGCCAATCGCTAGCCTGGATGGCCCAGTGGCTCCGGGCCCTTGAGAAACTGGGGGTCAGTTCCCTGTTCTGCCCCAGATTCCCTCTGTGACCTGGAGTGAGTCACCTAGCCTCTCTGTGCCTCAGTTCCCCCATCTGTATAATGGGGATACTAGCCCTGCCCTGCCTCACTGGTGTGTTGTGAGGACACATGCGTTGCAGATTGGGAAGTGCTCGGATACTACAGTAACATGAGCCACACGAGTATTTCTATCGTCCTTGGGAGCCACAGCCATAGATCAAGACCTCCTGGTGCAGGGCCGGCGCTAGCATTTTTGCCGCCCCAAGCAGAGCAAAAAAAAAAAAAAAAACCCGCTATCGCGGCGGCATCTCTACCGCCGCTTCATTCTACGGCGGCAATTTGGCGGCAGGTCCTTTGCTCCCAGAGGGAGTGACGGCCCCGCCGCCGAATTGCCGCCGAAAGGGCCGGACGTGCCGCCCCCCTCTTCATTGGCCGCCCCAGGCACCTGCTTGCTAGGCTGGTGCCTGGAGCCGGCCCTGTCCTGGTGCTAGCTGCTGCACAAACGCAGAACAAAAAGATGGCCCCAAAAGATAAGCTGATACTTGAACATGCCAAATCCACATCTTGAATTAAAGTGGTTATAAATCAGCATCGCAATCATCCCCCTGACCCTCGAGGTATTTTCCATCCATTGAAACGAGAAAGATCTTACAGCTGGACACGACAGGGTCTTCCCCCAACGCACCCTCCCAGCCTTTGGGCTAAGGCCCACTCTCAATGGGGCAGCACCGGCATCCCTGGGAGCAGAATCTGGCCCATTACCAACAGACATAACAAGCACCCACGTGCCCCACTCGTAAAGTGCAGCCTCTTCTAGTGAAAGCTGTTTGATCCTGCACCAGGACAGCGCAGCCCAGCCCCCTGGTCTTCTGCAGAGGCGGATTAAGATTTATTGGGGCACTGAGCACAAAGAACATTTTAGCCCCTTAGTCCCTCCCCCACCATGAGGCCCCGCCCCCTGCTCCTCCCATTCCCCCTAAGGCCCTGCCTCCTGGCCAGGCCAGAAGCCAGAGCCGGGCCATGGTAAGAGCTGCCCAGGGAGCCCAAGCCGCTGTGGGGAGCCTCGGAACCTCCACCTGCCCAGGCAGGGTTGCCAGGTGTCCAGTTTTCAACCAAACACCTGGTCAGAAAGGGACCCTCCCCAACGCTCCCCAGCCTGGTGAAAATGAGTGAGTGAGGGTGCGGGAGAGCAAGCGACAGAGGGAGGGGAGGTGTAGTGAGCAGGGCGGGGCCTCAGACAAGGGGCGGGGCAAGGGTGTTCGGTTTTGTTCGGTCAGAAAGTGGGCAACCTGTCCTGCCCTGGGACATTGGCCCACGTGGCAGCCATCACACTCAGAGTCTCTGAAGATCAGAGGATGGCAAACACTCCATGTGCCAAACTCAGGGAAAGGAGGATGTCTACCTGCCGCTGGTCTTCAGAAATAAGCTGCCCGGTAGTGGAAAGTGAATTCAGGAGGACGTGGTATTCCGTCACCTTCCCCGTGGCAGGAGTCCAAGTCAGCCTCAAAGAGCTGTAACTTTGTTCGCTGACAAGTAAATCCCGGGGACCAACGATCTTCTCCACTAAAAGCAGGTGGGGAAATAAAACTCCATGATTTGGGTTGTTAGAGACGCTGCAGGACAGGACTCCTGGGAGGGCCTCTATTAACAAAGCTGCCATTCCCCTTCCAGAGATAGCCTTGAAAAGAAAACATCAGCCAAAGCAACCCAATTGGTCAGACTGAAGGGGACCAGCAGCTGGGCTCTAGATCTGTGCCAGGATCTAAAGATCTCACACATACCCCTATGGAGCAGTCCTAGAGAATTGATATGGGATGACTCCAACAGGGTTCTAGAAACATTTAGTAAAGTTCCACAGAAATTATTCTAAAAACCTCGACAAATTAATAGAGAATGGGCTCCTTCCGAGCTTCTTTTTTAAGCTCCCAGATGGGATTCTGTGGCAGAGTCAGAATACGCTATTACAATGGTCCAAAACGCGGTAGAGTTCAATAGAAAATGGCACCGTTCCTATGGGACTTTTAGAGATGGGCACACAGTAATGGGTGAGGTACAGCCCAGCTATATCCCAAAGTATCACTTCCCTGATCCTCTGTCGTCATGGTAGAGACAAATCGGTTACTACGGCAGCTCTGCCTGTTAAAACACCTGGGCATCTCTGAGGCTGGCACTGAGCCAGCCTCTGCTCAGTCTGGCAGTTGTCTGTCTATCTACTAGGGCAGTGGCAGCAGCAGCAGCTGCAAGGGGGAGCGCCCTCCTGTTTCCCCCCCATTAGGAAACACCCGTCCACATCACTAGAGGCTTTTAAATTCAGGCTGATGAATCACTTGGGACCAGGAGCCTGATGCACAGCCCATTGGAGTCAATGCAATTCCTCGCCATTGACTTCGCAGTAGAACTGGGTGAACGTTTTCCTCTGAAACTTTTTTCTCGTCCACAAAGGCAGACTCCGGTCGCCTGAAACAGCTCACACATTTGCGCTGAATTTGCCGAGTTGTTTCAGAAACAAAACAAAACAACAATTCCCAAAGCTGACAGGTTTTGACTTTTTAATTCAAAGCGATTTTTCATTTAGAATTTTACCCCAATTTTATGAATTTTTTGAAAGGTTTACAAAAATACCCTGGAAATCAAAAGGAAACATTTCATTTTGGGTTGACCAGAATGGCCAGTTACACCCAAACCAAAATGTTTTTGAGCTTTTCATTTTGCTGAAAATTTCAAAAAAAAGTTTATAGAATCATAGAATAGATGAGGTCATCTAGTCCAAACCCCTGCTCAAAGCAGGACCAATCCCCAACTAAATCATCCCAGCCAGGGCTTTGTCAAGCCTGACCTTAAAAACCTCTAAGGAAGGAGATTCCACCACCTCCCTAGGTAACCCATTCCAGTGCGTCACCACCCTCCTAGTGAAAAAGTTTTTCCTAATATCCAACCTAAACCTCCCCAACTGCAACTTGAGAC
>NW_020709811.1:0-1291 GCF_002925995.2 Terrapene triunguis
ACTCTTGCTAGAAAGTTGCAACATGACACTACTTTATTTCTTAGAATCACAGAAACCCCCTTGGGAGCTGCCACCCGATGTGCCAAGACTACCCCTGCTTCTGTTTTCCCTGCCAGCTCAGGACTCCAGCACCCTGTCTTGCTGAGTCAGACACTCCTGTCTGACTCCAACACAGACCAAGGGTCTGAATCACTTGTCCCAAAGCTACAAGTTTACCCAAAAACAGCTCACAGGAGTGTGCTTGTCTTTAGCACTCAGATGCCCAACTCCCAATGGGGTCTAAACCTAAATAAATCCGTTTTACCCTGCATAAAGCTTATGCAGGGCAAACTCATAAATTGTTCGCCCTCTATAACACAGATAGAGAGATATGCACAGTTGTTTGCTCCCCCAGGTATTAATACATACTCTGAGTAAATTACTAAATAAAAAGTGATTTTATTAAATACAGACAGTAGGATTTAAGTGGTTCAAAGTAGTAACAGACAGAACAAAGTAAGTCACAAGCAAAATAAAATAAAATGCGCAAATCTATGCCTGATCAAACTAAATACAGATAAGTTCCTCACCAGTTCCAGAATGCTCCCTTTTACAGGCTAATCTCCCTTTAGCCTGGGTCCAGCAATCTCTCACAACCCCTGTAGTTACTGTCTTTTGGTTCAGTTTCCTTCAAGCATCCTGGGGGGGTGGAGAGGCTCCTTCTTTAGCCAGCTGAAGACAAAATGGAGGGGTCTCCCCCAGGGTTAAATAGACTCTCTCTTGTGGGAGGAGACCCCCCCCTCCTCCCTCCTATGCAAAGTCCAGCTCCAAGATGGAGTTCTGGAGTCACCTGGGCAAGTCACATGTCCCTGCATGACTCAGTCTTTACAGGCTGAAGCCATGGTCCACATGGTATCTTGCATGTCTCCAGGAAGACTTCTTATGTGGATTGGAGCATTCCAAGATGCATTGTTCCCCAAGTGTTTCCTGATCAGGTACTTAACCTGGCGAATTCCTTCCTAAAGAAGCTGACCAAATGCCTCCCAAAGCTTACTTAGAAACCAAGCAAGCATACAGCCCATATTCTTAACCTCAAGTAGAAAATGATATATATATGTACAAATAGGATGAATAGATATAGTAGACCATAACCTTTACGGAGATATGTTACCTGGCACAGGCAGCACAAAACATATTCCAGTTATGTCATACATACATTTATAAGCACCCCCTCCCCATAAAGCCTTATGGGGTACACTGTCATACACAGCATACAAACAGAGAAGTGAGATAAAACATAAAATACTCTTGC
>NW_020709812.1:0-2767 GCF_002925995.2 Terrapene triunguis
AGGGGGGAGGGATAGCTCAGTGGTTTGAGCATTGGCCTGCTAAACCCAGGGTTGTGAGTTCAATCCTTGAGGGGGCCACTTAGGGATCTGGGGCAAAAATCAGTACTTGGTCCTGCTAGTGAAGGCAGGGGGCTGGACTCGATGACCTTTTGGGCTCCCTTCCAGTTCTGAGATAGGTATATCTCCATATATTTTTATTTATAAGAAGAAAGTGCAAATGCTAGTAGCCATCTTTTAGACAACACTCCTCTGCCCAGTATTACTATCAGACAAAAGAGAAACTCTGATCAGCTGAAGAAGAGAGAGAGTCTACCATAGGCAATCCTGTTTCCTCTTTTGCTTTTCAGCCTGGGGCTTTCCCCAGGCAACAAATTTTGATGTCAGTGTCAAAAGCCTGATAGAACCACCAGAGAATTTTTACATTAGAAGCAAGAGGAAGACCAAAGACAGGGTAGGCCCACTGCTTAGTGAAGAGGGAGAAACAGTAACAGGAAACTTGGAAATGGCAGAGATGCTTAATGACTTCTTTGTTTCGGTCTTCACCGAGAAGTCTGAAGGAATGCCTAACATAGTGAATGCTAATGGGAACGGGGTAGGTTTAGCAGATAAAATAAAAAAAGAACAAGTTAAAAATCACTTAGAAAAGTTAAATGCCTGCAAGTCACCAGGGCCTGATGAAATGCATCCTAGAATACTCAAGGAGCTACTAGAGGACGTATCTGAGCCTCTAGCTATTATCTTTGGAAAATCATGGGAGACGGGAGAGATTCCAGAAGACTGGAAAAGGGCAAATATAGTGCCCATCTATAAAAAAGGGAAATAAAAACAACCCAGGAAACTACAGACCAGTTAGTTTAACTTCTGTGCCAGGGAAGATAATGGAGCAAGTAATTAAGGAAATCATCTGCAAACACTTGGAAGGTGGTAAGGTGATAGGGAACATCCAGCATGGATTTGTAAAGAACAAATCATGTCAAACCAATCTGATAGCTTTCTTCGATAGGATAACGAGTCTTGTGGATAAGGGAGAAGCTGTGGATGTGGTATACCTAGACTTTAGTAAGGCATTTGATACGGTCTCGCATGATACTCTTATCGATAAACTAGGCAAATACAATTTCGATGGGGCTACTATAAGGTGGGTGCATAACTGGCTGGATAACCGTACTCAGAGAGTTGTTATTAATGGTTCCCAATCCTGCTGGAAAGGCATAACGAGTGGGGTTCCGCAGGGGTCTGTTTTGGGACCGGCTCTGTTCAATATCTTCATTAACGACTTAGATATTGGCATAGAAAGTACGCTTATTAAGTTTGCGGATGATACCAAACTGGGAGGGATTGCAACTGCTTTGGAGGACAGGGTCATAATTCAAAATGATCTGGACAAATTGGAGAAATGGTCTGAGTTAAACAGGATGAAGTTTAACAAAGACAAATGCAAAGTGCTCCACTTAGGAAGAAAAAATCAGTTTCACACATACAGAATGAGAAGAGACTGTCTAGGAAGGAGTACGGCAGAAAGGGATCTAGGGGTTATAGTGGACCACAAGCTAAATATGAGTCAACAGTGTGATGCTGTTGCAAAAAAAGCAAACATGATTCTGGGATGTATTAACAGGTGTGTTGCGAGCAAGACACGAGAAGTCATTCTTCCGCTCTACTCTGCTCTGGTTAGGCCTCAGCTGGAGTATTGTGTCCAGTTCTGGGCACCGCTTTTCAAGAAAGATGTGGAGAAATTGGAAAGGGTCCAGAGAAGAGCAACAAGAATGATTAAAGGTCTTGAGAACATGACCTATGAAGGAAGGCTGAAAGAATTGGGTTTGTTTAGTTTGGAAAAGAGAAGACTGAGAGGAGACATGATAGCAGTTTTCAGGTATCTAAAAGGGTGTCATAAGGAGGAGGGAGAAAACTTGTTCACCTTAGCCTCTAAGGATAGAACAAGACGCAATGGGCTTAAACTGCAGCAAGGGAGGTCTAGGTTGGACATTAGGAAAAAGTTCCTAACTGTCAGGGTGGTTAAACACTGGAATAAATTGCCTAGAGAGGTTGTGGAATCTCCATCTCTGGAGATATTTAAGAGTAGGTTAGATAAATGTCTATCAGGGATGGTCTAGACAGTATTTGGTCTTGCCATGCGGGCAGGGGACTGGACTCGATCACCTCTCTAGGTCCCTTCCAGTCCTAGAATCTATGAATCCTGATGGCAACCACCTCTTATTTTCAGAAATCTTGGCAGCGGCAGAAAGCTTGCTGTGGAGTCAGTGGGAGTCCTGGCCGCAACACACTGACATAAGCTCTGGCAGTGCTGCAGCCAAACTAGGGTCGGCTGCCCCCAGGCTACTTCCGAACTCCCCCTCTGGAGGTACCTGGATCCAGACGGTGTCCTCCAGGGGGTCAAGCACTATGGAGTCCTCTGGGTAACTGGCATGGGGCAGGCTGGGCAGCTCAGGCCAGTCCTTAGGTCCACCATAGGTTGCCGGGGTCTCCCAACCAGGAGCTAGGCCAGAGGCATCTGGCCTCTCCAGTGGCTGCTTCCTGAGTGAGCTCTGGGGTTGGGCATTTATACTTCCTGTCCTGCGCCTTGACCTCTAGGGGGCAGGCCTGGGACTCGCTGGCTCCGCTCACTCTGGTGTCAGGAGGGTTCGTCCCTCTCTGGGGCGATGGGGAACCACACCACCTTGCTACACTACCAATACAGGGTCCTGCCTTTTAGTTTTTCCACACCACCAAGGGTGTTCACTAAGTGCTTGGCAATTGTGGCAGCTCA
>NW_020709813.1:0-1017 GCF_002925995.2 Terrapene triunguis
GTCTTCAGCTAGCTCAAGAGATGGCCTCTCCACTCCAAAGAGATGCCGAAAGAAACTGGAACAAAGGACAGTAACTACGGGGGTGGGAGCGATTGCTGGACCCAGGCCGTAAACTACAACACTGGTCTGAAAAGGATTGTGCCCAGAGTAGGAAGGAGTCCAGTCTGTGAAAGAAGCTTATTGGAACATCTCAGAGGGTGAGATTTACCTGTATTTAGTTTCCTACTGTATTAGGCTTAGACTTGCGTGTTTTGTTTTATTTTGCTTGGTAACTTACTTTGTTCTGTCTATTATTACTTGGAACCACTTAAATCCTACTTTTTATACCTAATAAAATCACATTTGCTTATTAATTAACCCAGAGTGAGTAATTAATACCTTGGGGAGCAAACAGCTGTGCATATCTCTCTATCAGTGTTATAGAGTGCGGACAATTTATAAGTTTACCCTGTATAAGCTTTATACAGAGTAAAACAGATTCATTTGGGGTTTGGATCCCATTGGGAGCTGGGTGTCTGGGTGCTAGAGACAGGAGCACTTGCTAGGCCATTTTCAGTTAAGTCTGCACCTTTGGGGGTGTGGGTCAGACCCTATGTCTGTGTTGCAGCAGATTAGTGTATCTGGCTCAACAAGACAGGGTTCTGAAGTCCCAAGCTGGCTCGAAAAAAACAGGCTCAGAGGTAGTCTCAGCACATCAGGTGACAGTCCCAAAGGGGTCTCTGTCACTGAACCCATCACACATGTTGGAGAAGTTAAATGATTTTTCATCAGAGAGATGGTTTAGAAGATATCTACCCCAGACTTAGTCTTTTTGGGAAATACACCTGAGTCCCTCTCATCAGCAATTAGTGTGGGAACTGATAAATCAAATATCAACAAGTCACCAAGACTGGCTCCATCCAAGAATTCTGAAGAAATTTAAGAATGAAATGAATGAGTTGCTTACAAACACATGTACTCTTTACAATGCCAGTTACTATATTAGAAGGTTGGAGGGTACCACATGATGTACCCCTC
>NW_020709814.1:0-1035 GCF_002925995.2 Terrapene triunguis
GTCTTCAGCTAGCTCAAGAGATGGCCTCTCCACTCCAAAGAGATGCCTGAAAGAAACTGGAACAAAGGACAGTAACTACGGGGGTGGGAGTGATTGCTGGACCCAGGCCATAAACTACAACACTGGTCTGAAAAGGATTGTGCCCAGAGTAGGAAGGAGTCCAGTCTGTGAAAGAAGCTTATTGGAACATCTCAGAGGGTGAGATTTACCTGTATTTAGTTTCCTACTGTATTAGGCTTAGACTTGCGTGTTTTGTTTTATTTTGCTTGGTAACTTACTTTGTTCTGTCTATTATTACTTGGAACCACTTAAATCCTACTTTTTACACCTAATAAAATCACTTTTGCTTATTAATTAACCCAGAGTGAGTAATTAATACCCCGGGGAGCAAACAGCTGTGCATATCTCTCTATCAGTGTTATAGAGGACGGACAATTTATAAGTTTACCCTGTATAAGCTTTATACAGAGTAAAACAGATTCATTTGGGGTTTGGATCCCATTGGGAGCTGGGTGTCTGGGTGCTAGAGACAGAAGCACTTGCTAGGCCATTTTCAGTTAAGTCTGCACCTTTGGGGGTGTGGGTCAGACCCTATGTCTGTGTTGCAGCAGATTAGTGTATCTGGCTCAACAAGACAGGGTTCTGAAGTCCCAAGCTGGCTCGAAAAAAACAGGCTCAGAGGTAGTCTCAGCACATCAGGTGACAGTCCCAAGGGGGTCTCTGTGACTGAACCCATCACACATGTTGGAGAAGTTAAATGATTTTTCATCAGAGAGATGGTTTAGAAGATATCTACCCCAGACTTAGTCTTTTTGGGAAATACACCTGAGTCCCTCTCATCAGCAATTAGTGTGGGAACTGATAAATCAAATATCAACAAGTCACCAAGACTGGCTCCATCCAAGAATTCTGAAGAAATTTAAGAATGAAATGAATGAGTTGCTTACAAACACATGTACTCTTTACAATGCCAGTTACTATATTAGATGGTTGGAGGGTACCACATGATGTACCCCTCTTTAAAAATAGTATTAT
>NW_020709815.1:0-1180 GCF_002925995.2 Terrapene triunguis
CTCACGCGGCTCCGCCCCTCCGGTCGGGCCCCTCCCCCTGCCTGCCCGGGCCCAGCGCTCTCCCCTGGCCAGGCCCGGCTCTTGCATGCCCTATATCCCAGGAATCCAGGATATCAGAGAGACAAGGTGGACCCCACCTTCGGCTGGGGAAAGAGTGCAGCTTGCATTTTGCTTCTCTCTCTCCCCACCAGAAGTTGGTCCAATACAAGAATTACCTCCCCGCCTTGTCTCGCGTCAGTGTCTTGTCGGTGCAGAAGGTCAGGTGCCATCCCTGCATTGTGCTGCTATTCCCCAATGATTTATTATTATTTTATTTTTATTGCTCTGTGTTGGGACAGAGATCTGCCCTGACCCCGCAGCAGAAGACGACCGGGCAGGGCTGGGCTGGGCTGGCGGGGGCTGCTGCCACGGGGGAGGGCACAGCTGGGCCTTTTGGTGAAGCGCTGCGTCGAGGTTTCTATGCAAGGTGTGTGTGAACGGGGTGGCCGGGGGAAACCCCCAGGGGCTGCCGAGACACCCCCTGCCCCTCAGGCTGGCCTGGAGTCTCGGTTTGTATCCCCCTAGTTTCCCCCTTCCGGACACCAGCAACGTATCTTTTCTGCGCCGTAGAAACTGAAGCACAAATAACGGCCCCTTGTCACTTCGGGATCAGCTGCACACCAACAAAATGAAAAAATATATAAAGAAAAAAAGCCCCAGCAAACATAAGAAAAAAGCGTGAATACAGAGAAGGAAGTACTGAACACACAGCGTAGTGCAAACAGCGCATGAAAAGATTTATTTGTTTGTTTTTGACCAGTTGCCAGGGGAGAGCGCGAACGCAGTCCCCCACTACCACAAATTATGCAGTCGAGTTTCCCGCATTTGGGGAAATCGCAGGGGTCAGCACACCCGCAGTGCAATGGATGAGCCTCACCCTGGGAAAACCACCTTCATGATCATGGTATCTCCCCTGCCAGGTAAGTATGAGTTCCCAACGCCCAGCCGCCGCCCGCCCTCGCTCGCCCTATATTTTAAAGCCACGGTGCGGCCCGCCGCGCCCCGCCCGCCGGTCTCGCCCACACCGGCTCCCACTGTCGGAACCTGCCTCGACCTGGTCCCGAGGCCCCGCCCTTCTCCACGCCGAGCCCCGTGTGCCAAATTCGGGCCCTGCTGGGCAGCCTGCCTCCGCTCCCACAAT
>NW_020709816.1:0-1353 GCF_002925995.2 Terrapene triunguis
CCCTGCCCTGAGCCCCCTGCTGTACCCTGCACACCTCCTGCACCTCAGCTCCCTACCCTGCGCCCCCTGGGGGCAGGGAGGGGGCAGAGTTGGGGTGAGGACTTCAGGGAAGGGGTTGGAAGAGGCGGGGCAGGGCCTCATGGAAGGGGTGGAGTGGGGTGGCTGGGGGCAGCAAGGCTTGGGTGTCAGTGTTGCGGCCCTCGGGCCAATGCACTAGTCCTCATGCGGCCCTCGTGGTCATTTGAGTTTGAGAGTCCTGGTTTACAGCAAACGTCTGCTGACTAGGGATGTGGCAAATCCAACCCATCCCATTCTATTGCAGTAAAAGTTCCCCCTGGCAGTGGACTGAGGTGTATTTAGCATTTGTTACCCATGGAGCACAGAAATATGTAGATTTTAAAGTTACTGTATTGGAGGTGCAACCTCTGCAGAACATCCCTGTCTATTTCTTTAGAGGACTAGGCTGATTTAGATTGATCAGTTAGTTTAGAGATGGTTTGGATGGTATAAGGAGTGTTAATTGCTTGACATTTGCACTCGGGGGATATGTAGGAGAAGGTTGTGTGCAGAGAGCATTGTAAAAAGGCTGGCTAATGTAGCTAAAATACATTATGGGGATTTGTCTAGACCAGTGAGATTTGCATTGGTATAACTACATTAATGTGGTTACACAGACATGAACCTCTAGTGCAGAAATACTGCATTGATACACAAGCTCCATTTTTTTGCATGTTCAGTGTGTCTACATTAGGGGGTTGTACTAATGTAACAATATTGCTGAAGTTACACTGGTGAAAATCTCCCTAATCTGGTATTTGGGAAGCATTGGCCTGAGCAAGCAGAGAGAGAGAATAAAATGGGGGGGGGAGGAAACCCAAACCTGTTGAGAAGAGAGAGCGTTGCCTGAATTTACACTGCGCGGGCAAGGCTGTGCTAGTGTGTTCTGTGCTGCTTGGTTTGACAGCATCACGTAGGAGCATGCACAGATATGAATTCATCATAAAACAATATGTCTCAGTAACCAGAACTCTAGTGCGGGACTCAAGTGCAAATTATTGCACCATCTACACTGAAATATACGGCTGTTTGACTTTTATTTTGTGGGCTGGATGGCCCAAATCAGGAGAGTAATTCTGAATAGTAGCTAGGTACTAGTGCCAGGGGCAATCATTTTGTCTGGCTGGCCCAGCAGCAGCTGTTTCTATTTCCCTTCTGTTTCAGAGTGGTGGGTAGAAGGGGACCCATTTTATCTTCTTTCTGATATTTTTGTAATCAGCATAATTTTTCAGGGGACTGCACACATCTATGGTCTAAAATCTGTGCTCAGGCTTCATGTAATCAGTGGAAACTGAC
>NW_020709817.1:0-1378 GCF_002925995.2 Terrapene triunguis
CTGAGCCCCCTGCTGTACCCTGCACACCTCCTGCACCTCAACTCCCTACCCTGAGCCCCCATCACACCCCGCACCCCTCCTGCGCCCCCTGGGGGCATGGAGGCGGCAGAGTTGGGGTGAGGACTTCAGGGAAGGGGTTGGAAGAGGCGGGGCAGGGCCTCATGGAAGGGGTGGAGTGGGGGCGGGGCTGGGGGCAGCAAGGCGTGGGTGTCAGTGTTGCGGCCCTCAGGCCAATGCACTAGTCCTCATGCGGCCCTCGTGGTCATTTGAGTTTGAGACCCCTGGTTTACAGCAAACGTCTGCTGACTAGGGATGTGGCAAATCCAACCCATCCCATTCTATTGCAGTAAAAGTTCCCCCTGGCAGTGGACTGAGGTGTATTTAACATTTGTTACCCATGGAGCACAGAAATATGTAGATTTTAAAGTTACTGTATTGGAGGTGCAATCTCTGCAGAACATCCCTGTCTATTTCTTTAGAGGACTAGGCTGATTTAGATTGATCAGTTAGTTTAGAGATGGTTTGGATGGTATAAGGAGTGTTAATTGCTTGACATTTGCACTCGGGGGATATGTAGGAGAAGGTTGTGTGCAGAGAGCATTGTAAAAAGGCTGGCTAATGTAGCTAAAATACATTATGGGGATTTGTCTAGACCAGTGAGATTTGCATTGGTATAACTACATTAATGTGGTTACACAGACATGAACCTCTAGTGCAGAAATACTGCATTGATACACAAGCTCCGTTTTTTGCATGTTCAGTGTGTCTACATTAGGGGGTTGTACCAATGTAACAATATTGCTGAAGTTACACTGGTGAAAATCTCCCTAATCTGGTATTTGGGAAGCATTGGCCTGAGCAAGCAGAGAGAGAGAATAAAATGGGTGGGGGGAGGAAACCCAAACCTGTTGAGAAGAGAGAGCGTTGCCTGAATTTACACTGCGCGGGCAAGGCTGTGCTAGTGTGTTCTGTGCTGCTTGGTTTGACAGCATCACGTAGGAGCATGCACAGATATGAATTCATCATAAAACAATATGTCTCAGTAACCAGAACTCTAGTGCGGGACTCCAGTGCAAATTATTGCACCATCTACACTGAAATATACGGCTGTTTGACTTTTATTTTGTGGGCTGGATGGCCCAAATCAGGAGAGTAATTCTGAATAGTAGCTAGGTACTAGTGCCAGCTGCAATAATTTTGCCTGGCTGGCCCAGCAGCAGCTGTTTCTATTTCCCTTCTGTTTCAGAGTGGTGGGTAGAAGGGGATCCATTTTATCTTCTTTCTGATATTTTTGTAATCAGCATAATTTTTCAGTGGACTGCACACATCTGTGGTCTAAAATCTGTGCTCAGGCTTCATGTAATCAGTGGAAACTGAC
>NW_020709818.1:0-1052 GCF_002925995.2 Terrapene triunguis
AGCCTGCCCTTTGAAGATGCTGCTCTCTGTTCTGTCAGACTTTCAGCACCCTCTGCCAGGAGGTGGTGAGAGCTTGTCCTGTCAGTGCCACTAAGGAAAAATTAATTTGTGTCCTATTTGCAGGGTCACTTACATATTGATGAGGTACTGATGAATTAGTGCTTGCAGAAGTGATACGTACTAGAACCTGCTTAGAATGAGCTCTGAACTAGTGAAACTCCTATCTTAGTGAAGTAGAATAAACATCTCTAATTATCTCAGTGCATTTCATTGGGCAAACTATAATATGGGTTTACAGCAGGGGTCTCAAATACGCGGCCTGTGGGGTTCTTTCATGCGCCCCGCCAAGCTCCCCCCGCCCCCCTGCCTACCCCATGGCGCCGCGAGCTCCGCACCGCTCCCTGAAGTGGCTGGAACTATGTCCCTGCAGCCGTGGGAGTAGAGGGCTCCGTGCTCTCGCTTCCAGGCACTGCCCCCTGCAGCTCCCATTGGCTGGGAACGGGGAAACGCAGCCAATGGGAGCTTTGGGGGAGGTACCTGGAGGAGCAAGAGCAGCACATGGCGCCATTCCCCGCCCCCGGGTCTCTGGCTGCTTTCTGGAGCGGAGCAGAGTGGAGCGGGGCCAGGGCAGGCAGGCAGGGAGCCTGCCCAGGCAGGGAGCCTGCCCTGGCCACGGTGCGCGGTGCTGCCACCCCGGAGCCGCTCTAGGTAAGCGGTGCCGGGCCGGAGCCCACACCCCGCACCCCAACCCCCTGTCCAGAGCCCCCTGCCACATCCCACACCCTTCCATACCCCAACTCCCTGCCCTGAGCCCCCTGCCACACCCTGCACCCCAACCCCCTGCTGCACCCCTCACCCCTCCTGCACCCCAACTCCCTGCCCTGAGCCCCCTGTCGCACCCTGCACCCCAACCCCCTGCCGCACCCCACACCCCAATTCCCTGCCCTGAGCCCCCTGCTGTACCCTGCACACCTCCTGCACCTCAACTCCCTGCCCTGAGCCCCGATCACACCCCGCACCCCTCCTGCACCCCAGACCCCTGTCCGGAGCCC
>NW_020709819.1:0-6220 GCF_002925995.2 Terrapene triunguis
CTGAGTTGGCACTCTCAGTTGGGTTCCGCCAGAACCGCATCGTCACAGTGGCGTAGTCGGCAGGATCCACAGAACCAGGTCAATTAAGCTTTGGGTCAGAACCCCACGCTATCCAAATTTGAATTTTGGGATTGAGAGTTTTGTTGGTTAAAGAGCTGCTGCAATGGCTGAGCAAAGAGCATATGAGGGACTGGGCAAAAAAGCCCTGGAAAATTTGTGTTCAGAAAAGAGGATAAGCTTTAGAAAGAAAGCTACAAAGGAAGATTATTTGCCAGGTGAAGATGTGACTGTTGTAGCCTTTTCTGAGTATTTTGTCAGGGTGCCTTTGGCTAAAATCCACCTGAAATGGAAGGGATTTGAGGGCACCATGGTTGTGGGAGTAAAAGACACAATCCCTAAGGATATTATGATTGGAAATGATATTAAAGCTATGGTCAGTCAAGTTAACACAAACCAGGCACAGGAGAGGATTGATCCTAAGGTTGTGCCTATGGAGGGTTTCTCCAAAAGTTTGTCTTTGGAAAGTAGCTGTTTGGCTGTGAATGAAGTTTCTGAATGTCTATCTAATGTCTCAGAAGTAAATCTGGAATTAGATCAAGCGAAGGGAGAGAAGAACAAGGAGATTTTGGATGAGCCTAGGCAGTCTTGTGAGCTGATGGCTTTATCTAGTCAGCAGTTTGGGAAGGCAAGGAGAGTGGAAGATGAGTGTCCCTATACCTTACCTGTTTCCTGTGTGAAGAATAGTGACAGTGAAGGAAATGTGCCTGTATCTGTCAGGGGTATTGACTTGCCTATGGAGGAAGCTACCCCAGTCTCCAAGCAGTTGTCTGTGAACAGCCCGGTGTGCTGGGACAAGGGAAATGAAATCCCAAACGGTGTGTCAAGTAAAGGTAAATGTGTCTCCAACTCTTTTTTGTCTGTGGAGCAGACAGAAGGTGCCTTTCAGCCTGTGATGGTTGAGAGTAATTCAGTTGTCTCAGATTTGGTTCTGGATTCAACTAAAGCCCAGGAAGGGAATGGTCCTAAATTTGTGTCTGCTGGGGAGAATGGCACTGTAACTAGGTTGCATCCAGTTAGTGTCTTAGCAAAATCCCAGAGACCAGACAATTCGGGTGCTTGTATTTTGCCTGTTGCTCATGTGTGGTTGGAGAAGGGTGTAACAACTCTGTCTAATCGGGGTGATACCCTAGCCAGGGCACAAGGAGAGCAGAAAGGTAATTTGGTTGTGGTACCTACGGACAGTTTAACAACTTGTAGCAAAAAGGACAAAATTCCTAAGCTTGTGTGTGGCAAAGGAAAGGAGAATGCTTCTGACCTTTCATCTAATGAGTCTATGGGTTTGCCTGAAAGGGGATTGTGTAGAAATCTGCCTGATGGGCCAAAGGTGATCCTGAATGTAAGACAGGCCCAGACAGAGTCTGTTGTTGCTCAGGAAAGTGTTCCTTTAGAGCAAGCCCTAGGTGAAGGGGGTAAGGCCAAAATTTCTGTGAGGGGTGAATGGCGGCTTAGAAAAGCTCCTGGGGAAAGGAATCCTCATGGAAATCTGTGCAAGCAGTTCCCTGCAACTGAAGGGTGTGAGAGTGATTTAATCAAGGAAGTTTCAGTTTCTAACAGCCAGGAGTTGTCTGTTGTGAATGGATCCACTGACTTTCCTTTTAAAAGATCCAGTGTGGGTAGCTTTGAGAAGGTCTCAGATGGAGTAAGAGCTGTTAAGAAAGTTGAGCAGCCCTATGACCAAGTGGCTGTGTGGGGCCAACTGGTTGGGGAGACAATGGTGTTGGAACAGGAATGTCTCCATTCTGATTCTTTAAATGAGCAGTTTGTGCTTCAGGGTCTGAGGACAGATTTGGTTACTGATGTGTCAGAGCAGAGCAGTTTTATGGCTAAATGCTTGAGGATGCAGGGGAGAGCAGGCAAACTCTCACCCTCAGACTATTTAGATTTGTGTGGTATCTCTGTAAGACAGAGTCCAGCCTTGGAAATGATAGGAGTTATGAATATAAAAACTGGTGAACTGGCTCTGGTCTGGGGTAGTGCAAATTACTTGCCTGGAGGGGAGAGGAAGGACTTGCTAATAGCTGTTAGCACAGAGAGCCCACCCCATCAGCCAGTGAATTCTGTTAATCAAGAGAAATCAAGGTTTGATCCTGCAGGACAAGGAGGAAAGAAAAAACTGAATTTTGCAAAGGGAAGCCACAGGTTAACCCTAAAATGCCCAAACTCCAATGGTATTGAGCCAAAGGTGTGGCATGACAAACATGATTGTAGATGGACACTTGCAGTGAACTTGTTATTGCTAATGGTAAATTTTGTAATGAATGTGTTGCTATTGCCACAAGCTGTAAAAATGTACAATGTGCCTAATCTTTTGGAGAATCCCTTGAACATGTTAAAAGGACTACATGAGAACACAAGTTATGTTAAAAGGCCTTGTTACACTGATGTTTCACAGTTAATGCCTGTAAACAATATTGGAACTTTTCACAGGGAAAAAGACATTCCAGACCTAATGTGCTGTGTGAAAAGGAAGATTGAGGCACACTACCATATCGCTTTCATGGCTAAATGCCAAGATTCCTGTACTATGAAGAACATTAATATCTGCATTTATTTAACGTTGATTGGGTTCCAAACATTTGCCCGAGCTTGGATAAATAAAGTAGCTGTTTGCGTTAGCTCTTGGCAAGATCACATGAGACATACAGGAACCATGCTGCAAGAGCAGATCCAATCCACTATTGTTCTAACTAAGTTTTACCTTGAGTTTGTAAAGAGATTCAATCATGTTGTTGAACATGACTTTGATAAACCATTTCTGTTATACACTGGTACGGCTTCTAACCCAATACTAGCTGTAGTGAGACAGACCCAAGGATGGGGAGCTCTTGGGATGCAGTCAGTGATGTTTGTGTCATCCCTTCCTGCATCAATTTTGCGTTGGGGGTGTGACGTTATTGACATAAACTGGGACCATATAGATCATTGTTGCAACCAAGGTCCTGTAGTGGCACCAAAATCTTGTATAAAGGGGGTCAAATGGGGTGTCTTAGACAAGGTTATGGTTTACTGGTTATGATTATGCTGTCTATATGTGTGTATCAATTTTGTAGTTGAAGTTATGAATATTGGCTCTATATTGTCTGTATTTCAAACTTATGCTATGCTGCTGGGTGACATCCCAGACAAGCTGGTGTTAGCTCTGCCTAGCCTGCTTGATGGCCCATTAAGGACCATCAGCTATACAATGGACCCATTGAGAGAAGGCAAATATGCCTTGAGACTCAGCAAAGTATGCAGGGACTGGCCCATGTGACTCCAGGCTCCATTTTGCTGTAATTTTCCACAGTAAAAACAAAGAGGCAGGGCCGTCCTTAGCCATAGGCAGAACAGGCAGCCGCCTAGGGCACCACACTATCTGGGAGCACCGCTCTACCCGGAGCCTGGACAGATGGGAAGCAGTGGAGCATGTAAGAGCAGGGCTGCTGGGTCCTAGAGAGAGCCGAATGCAGCACAGTCTGAGGGAGGGGATTGGCTGCTGGGGTCTCTGGGAAGGGTATGGGTACGGGTGGGGGAAGGAACTCACCTGTGAGTGTGACTTTCCCCCAGCGTGAGGTGAGGCAGGCTCGGCGGCTCTGGCACCAGTATCCTTTGTTGTCCCCCATAACGTCCATTCTTCTCCTCCCCCCCAAGGAGCACCCCTCTCTCTCTCTCCCCCCTCCCCTCCGGCAGGGCTGGGTTGGGTGAGGTGCTGGGGGGCCGGGGGAAGGAATGAAAGTGAAAGTAACTCACTTCCTCAGCAGCCAGCCAGGATTGGAATGGTCACACACGGCTGGGCTGGGGATAGGGTGACCAGATAGCATGTGCGAAAAATCAGGACGGGGGTTGGGGTAGGGTGAGCAGATGTCCCACTTTTATAGGGACAGTCCCAATTTTTGGGTCTTTGTCTTATATAGGCTCCTATTACCCCCCTCACCCTCCCTCACCCCCTGTCCTGATTTTTCACACTGTTTGATCACCCTAGGTGGGAGTAATTGGTGCCTATATGAGACAAAGCCCCAAATATCAGGACAGGCCCTATAAAATCAGGACATCTGGTCACCCTAGCTGGGGAGCGCATCTCTCCCCTGGGCTGGCAGCGATCCATCTCATCCGGGGGGAGCTGCACAGGGCAGGATGAGCTGCTGTGGCTCCATGGGTGCCCCGTCCCTGAGATCAGATGCTGTGCTAACTTCACCATGGTCCATTGGGCTGGCGATGGTGCCCATTGGCGTGTGATCGGACCTGAGGGTTTTCTGCTGCTGTTGCTACTATGCACCCCAAGAGGTGGATTTTGGGGTCCTGCAGTTTTCCACCTATCTCCTCCTCTACTGCAGTTGTTGGACCAGCAGGCTGGGGGGTGAGCCAAGCATGAAAGCAGTACTGTGTTGCCATTTAGATTGTCATTTAACAACTTTGTTTGCCAAAAATGCTTGCTAACAATCCCGAATTTAATTTCAATATTTTTTAAAAAAATCCATATCTTAGCCAAAAACAGAAAATTAAGTTGTTGACAATTATTTGTGACAAGTTTGGTATGGGGCAGGGAGTGGGCCAGTTTTCATCAGAGAAACAAAAAACGTTGATTGACTTTCCTATAGCCCTGTTACTGCTAAATAGAGCCCTCCAACAACTGTAATATGCTCATCTCCTTACTAGTGTATAGAGCAGGGGTCGGCAACCTACGGCATACGTGCCAAAGGTGGCATGTGAGCTGATTTTTGATGGCACGCAGCGGCGGGCTGAGTGGCTCAGCCCACCTCTGCTCTGGGGTTCCGGCTGCTGCCCCATAGCTCAAGGTCACAGTGCAAGAACCTAGAGAGCCTCCTGAAGCATGGTGATAGTTTTGATTTAAATGGACTTGAACTGAACGAAGATTTGAGTACACTGTCACCAATGTTGCCACATGCAAAATCAGTGATGGACATTGTACAGTTTATTCATACCACCAAACTTGTTGACATGTATCCTAATGTATACATTGCCACTCGTATTCTACTGACAATTCCTGTAACAGTAGCATCAGGAGAACGGAGTTTCTCAAAACTAAAGCTCATTAAAAACTATCTCTGCTCTACAATGAGTCAGGAACGCTTGACTGGTCTTGCTATTCTTGCAATCGAACAAGACATCACTTTGTCTTTGTCATACAATGACATTATTACTGATTTTGCAGCCAAAAAAGCCAGAAAGATTGCTTTTAATTAAAAACAAATCCTTGTTTCAATACCTCTTCATATAAATTTCCAATAAAATGTTGACAAATTAAAAAAATTATATTATTTGCATCATTTTGTCAAATCAGAATTTTTTCTATAGCACTACTTCTTTAGTGCTAGTCCATCAACATTACAGTGTGCTTAATTAAGTTAAACTGGGTTTAATAACGTGCATGTGGCAAGTTTTCCAATACTGTCAGCTTATGTTTGTGTTGCTAAGAGCAAGTCAGGCACAGGGGCACCAGTTTAATAATCCCGCCTAGGGCACCATAAATCCTAAGGACGGCCCTGCAAAGAGGTGTTCTTACACCTGGAAAAGACTATATAAGGCTGATGCCTCATCTCCATCTTGTCTTCAATCCTGCTTCATACCTCTGGAGGAACTTTGCTACAAGCTGAAGCTTTGAACAAAGGACTGAGGACCCATCCCAGCGGGGGATGTATTCCAGAGTCTTGATTTGAACCTGCAGTTTATTCTATCGCTGCTGCAAGCCTGAACCAAGAACTTTGCCATCACTGTATGTAATCGATTCCATTTAACCAATTCTAACTCTCATCTCTGTCTTTTTCCTTTTATGAATAAACCTTTAGATTTTAGATTCTAAAGGATTGGCAACAGCGTGATTTGTGGGTAAGATCTGATTTGTATATTGACCTGGGACTGGGGCTTGGTCCCTTGGGATCAGGAGAACCTTTTTCTTTTACTGGGGTATTGGTTTTCATAATCATTTGTCCCCATAACGAGTGGCACTGGTGGTAATACTGGGAAACTGGAGTGTCTTAGGAGATTGCTTGTGAGACTTGCGGTTAGCCAGTGGGGTGAGACCGAAGTCCTCCTAGTCTGGCTGGTTTGGTTTGCCTTAGAGGTGGAAAAAACCCCAGCCTTGGGCTGTAACTGCCCTATTAGAGCAATTTGTCCTGAGTTGGCACTCTCAGTTGGGTTCCGCCAGAACCGCATCGTCACA